>NW_026860112.1:0-22866 GCF_026571515.1 Ruditapes philippinarum
TGATATACATTTTGTAACTGTTCATTCAGGCATTCTAAAAACACTCCTAAAGCTTTATTTTAGAGGGAGAAAATGGTACATGGCTCAAAACATAAATGTAAATGACATTTTTTGTGGTGGCGATATGGCTGAATTCCATTGCATTACATTCCAGCCATGTGGCGTTTTTCAGTATTCGCCACCAGCCTTTTTTGTTGTTACTGTAATTTCAAAGGAACCAAGTCAGCATCTGTTCCCAGGGCTTTCTTCTTTCTATTTCATTATTAGATAAATTACAATATAATTTATAAATTATTCTTAAAGTTATGTGAGCCATGGCCATTACTCCCATTCTAAATAAATATGAATCTTTAATATACATCATTGTTTTGGTGATTTATTTCCCCTTGTAATATTGTTTGAGCACTAAATGCTTGAACAGGTTACATGGGGAATGAATCTCTATTTGCGGTACGGCTATTGACGTACCGGCATTTAGCACATCCTTTTCCTTTCGCCATTTGTATAGGAGAAGGTTCAATTTCGGACGGTGTAGATTTTGTAAAATATTCATGTTCATGTTTTATTTACTTATGAAATTTTGGGCACCCGCCCTCCTCTCCCTCATTGAGGTATGAATTGTAAATTAACACTACTTGTGTTTGCTGTCGTGTTTTTCGGTTTGTTTTTCAGACTGGCACGGCACGTCATGGCTCACAGTTATGTGTGGATGAACAATTTCAAATGCTGAACAGATTTGATGGTATTACAGAAAACAAATGGATGTTGTAGGACTAATAGTAAAATGACATTTTTGTGATGAAATAGTATGATAACTCTCGTCATAATGAACATCTTACTTGTTATGTTGATTTTTGTCTATCGATGATTTCATATATATGTTTACGATTTTTAAAGTCAGTCGAATACTGAATTTTATCATCTAAACTAGCCTTCAACTTATGTATGGCTTTAAAAAAAAACTTTGAAATTTACCATAGCATAATACTACTTTAGTTATATAAATAAACAACAGTTCTTATGTGAAGGTTGTGGTGAATAACCAAGTTTATGGACCTTGCTTATGTGACTTTTAACAAATAAATCTGACCGACAGACTTTATTCACTACATCATCATACACTTATTGTGTAATAGATGAAAATGTGTTGAATTTAACCTATATGTTTAAAATACGTAAAAGAACTGAATTTGAATATTGTTTAAACAAGTATTTCACGTTATTTAAAAACAAATCTATTGTGACGCCCTAGCAATGATAACATATTTACTTACACATACTCCTGGTCTTTTCATTTGGTTGTCTTAATGATTTCATGTTAAATTCAGCCATTGCGTGGAGAGAAGTTTGCAACATCTAGTCCCCTGCTTGAACAAACTCAATCAAATTGAGATTGAGGCATTTTAAATTTCGCAATTTAGGACGTTTTATGCTTTTAATTTGTTTTTAAATAATAGTTAAACTTCTTTTAGTCATTGTTAACATTTTTTTTTCGTATGTATCTCATTTTTATATACTTTTCTTGTTTACATGATGTTTGTTATGTGTGCAACGAGGACCATGATCTTGAGTATTTTCCCTGAGAAGTTTGCGTACATTTTCAATATTTCATTAAATATTCGTTGCTTTAGAGAGTCTGTCAAATGTTTGTGAAGGAAATGTCACTTTATTCTATTTTTAACATGAAAACACGTTCAAGTGTGAACATACGCTTTTAAACATTTTGACGGAAAACTGCTTAGAGAACGTAGCCTAAAATAACGACAAGCGTAACCGAGACCACCGAAAACAAACAAATCCTAGTAAGCCTTTTATGGTATGGAACTATTCAAGCGTATGTCTCATTGTGCTATGGCCAATATTAATCTTAAACATTGAGTTTACAGGTCTAGACTTTAATAAGAGAACATGTGTCTCACATATAATAAAATCATTTTGTCAAATTATAAAAGAAAATAATAAACAACATAAACAACATCTATTTACACACACACCTTAATACCTTTCATTATATTGCACATGTCATGTATAAAGATTGACGACAAAAGAAATACCAAATATTACTTATAATCTAATCAAATTTAATCAAACAGGGATACTGTTGTTTTCTTCTCGACTAAATAAACTTAACCTATCAAAAAATGATCTTTAATTTTTTACATTTTCTGCATTAATACTTTGTGATATTGTTTGTTATTTTAAATTGTTTGTTGTTTTGTTTAAATCAATAATGGAGACAGGTATCGAAACATGCATTTGCTCTTGATATTCATCATATCAGACGGTGGGTTACCAAATAGAGTGAAATAAGAATCCCTAAAGAAAGCCCAACAAGGCAAAATTGAAAATGTTGCAGGCTCGGTTTGATTGAGCCTAATCATGGACGGTACTGTCGAGTGCAAACTACAGTCCACGCCCCTAGCACCGGCTAAAGCAGAATTTAACATTTAACATGAACTGGTAAAAATTTAGAATTTCGAAACATCCGCAGATGTGTTCATATGGCGATTATCATGGAACCTTCAATGTGACACGTTAGTGCCATTCCATGAAAAGCGGCATATGGCCCCCAAGTAAAAAATGCTTTTGCCCTAAACGAGAAAACAATGGGCGGAACTAAATAAAATGGAATTTTGAAAGGGGATCTGAGGTTATGAAGCCTGCATATCACAGATATAACGTCAAAAGACAAATTTAAAAAGCAGGCCTCATATCCTAAAGGTGATTCAACAGTATTCAAGTGAGGAATACTGAAACCACCCAACAAGAAAGATACCAAATAGATAGAACTAAAATACCACAAGCACAACAACAATGTTGTGCTGAACGATCTTTAAGGATCGGAAATATAACATCCCTGATTGAATGTACGGGGCGACTTTTTACAGCCTCCACACGGCACAAACAACGCTGATGTGGCGATAAGATAGAGTGAAATAAGAATCCCTAAAGAAAGCCCAACACGGCAAAATTGAAAATGTTGCAGGCTCGGTTTGATTGAGCCTGTTTATGGACGGTACTGTCAAGTTTAAACTACCGTCCACGCCCCCTATCACCGGCTTAAGCAGAATTCAACATTTAACATGAACTGGTAAAAATTTAGAATTTCGAAACATCCGCAGATGTGTTCATAAGGCGATTATCATGGACCCTTCAATGTGACACGTTAGTGCCATTCCATGAAAAGCGGCATATGGTCCCCAAGTAAAAAATGCTTTTGCCCTAAACGAGAAAACAATGGGCGGAACTAAATAAAATGGAATTTTGAAAGGGGATCTGAGGTTATGAAGCCTGAATATCACAGATATAACGTTAAAAAGCAGGCCTCATATCCTAAGGATGATTTAACAGTATTCAAGTGAGGAATACTGGAATCACCCAACAAGAAAGATACCAAATAGATATAACTAAAATACCACAAGCACAACAACAATGTAGTGCTGAACGATCTTTAAGGATCGGAAATATAACATCCCTGAATATAACATACCATGCCTTAATATAATCGTAATACCTTTAGCATGTTTTTAACAATTATGACCAATCTGTTCCATTAATAATAATAAATAAATTGAATTCATGTAAATAAGAACAATGATATCGATATGCTGTCAGGACTTTTTTTCATGTTAAAATTTAAAACCGACATTGATGGTCCAAACATTTAGATTGTATTGTGTCCGTGTAAAGAATCCCCAAAGCTTAATCAAATCATGAGCATATCAAACTATACCAATTTCTCACAGTCTTAAATATGTTCAGTAGTGAAAAACTGCATGTATTGATAGAACAATTATTTTTGTAGGTGTTTAAAATGCTTGTTTATAATAAGCAATGTGTATACACAGACCACAAAATACCATATCTAACTTCGTCTTTTACTCTAGTTTCCTTATTTTTTCTATATTGCTTTTGCAATTTGCTCTAACGTATGTGTCGTTGTCAAATACAAGCATGTTCACGAAGCCCAGCAAAGTTCATGATCGCAGCAAGTCTTACTTGTGCAAACAGTATAAGGAGCTCAGAAAGTCTAAGGAACTTAGCAAGTCTAATTTGTGCAGCAGGTCTACTGAGAGCAGCAAGTCCAGAGAGCACGAAAGTCCAAGGGTTACAGCAAGTTAAAGGAGCGTAGTAAATCCAAGAAGCATAGCAGGTCAACTACTGCAGCAAGTCTAAGGTCGCAGCAAAACATAATTTCAGCAGCAGTAAGCTCGGTAGTATTGCAATATAAATATCTTTAGTGAAACCAAAACTTGATTAAAGAAATAAAAAACTAAACAATAAAAAACTCTCTGGTTTAAGCCTATAAACGGGATTAATTTTGTTTGGGAGCCTGGGTGGAAGCATTTAAGAAAGAATCCCGTTTTCCGGACTAAATTAGGCCGTAAAATGTAAACTTGTTTAAAGATTATATCAAGTGCGAACGCCAATCTCGGCTGCACTTCATTATTTTTTGATATCCTTAAGATTTCTTAGGATAACAAAATGCTTATAAATCTATTTAGTTATTAGGATTTCACGTAACAATTTGATTTTCAAACACCTCTGATTTCTTTTTGTTTCTTAAAGATTTTGTTTGTGATGATTGAAAAGCGACGACTTGAAAAACAAAAAAAAACAAACAAAAGAACAACAAAACGTTTGGCAGTTTGGGTTTATGACATTTAAATTGATGTTTAAAGAAATGTTGACAATTTCGCCTAACTGATAAAGTTACTCATTAAGTTACGGATAATGTAACACGTGCTGAATGTTTGTTTAGTTGTTTAAGACTATTTTTTTTTCTACTAAACTTATTTTATTTATACTTGAAGAGACTAACGTTTTAGCAAAGGCCCAGACAGACAGGCTTCAAGACGACAGGCAATGCCTGCATTAGGTAGGCGCTGCCTACAGACAGACGGTAGGTTTTGCCTACTTTGCCGAAAAGACAGTGACCATACTAATCTTGAAATTGTTACACACTTGCATTGTTTTCTGCATCGTTATTGTGATTAAAATATTAAATGATGCCTTTCTCGTCGTGTTTTATACTATCATACTAAAGCAATACTTTAATAAACATGAAATAGAAATTCTTTTATCGCACAGATATATTTATTAAAGAAATAACTCAAATATTTAAGTTAAACTCTATGTATTATACTTGAAAATAAATGAAATAGTCTATTCATTTCAGTTACGTGTTTACATAGTGTGCCATCAGGTCTTTTTGATCCGAATTCCATATATATTCGAGTGTATATTAATTAATTACCATAAGTTTTATTTACACATTACATCTTATCCCTGTAAACAAACGAGTCGCAGACGGAACTCGCATCCTGTTATGTTCCTTAATGTTATCGGACGAGATTTTTAAGAGGGATGGTAAAGGGCATCATGGGTGAATATACAATTAAATAAGCGAGCTCTTGTGTGTGATTTCACTGAGATTTATAATTATTATACAAACGACTCTTTGAAATCTCAACCCTTGATACCTGGACAATTAAGACACTTAAAACCCTTTAATTTACCAGACATTTAGACTCCTTATAATGCATGAAGACATTACTTCAGAAAGAAAGTGATGTTTCTACAACTTTGATTTGTTATAATAAATGAAATTTTGAATTTTAAATAAAATCATAATCATTCATAAAAACCGATCGTAATATATGTTTTATATTCACCCAAGCATTTTACAATACAATATGGGGAATATAAAAAAATGTTTGCAAAAATGTATGGTTTCGCCGGTACAAGAGAAAATTTATAATTATCCATTTACACAGCACACTGATAAGACAAATAGAGACCTTTCTAAGGAAGAGAATGTAAAACATATTTTATTTCATATAGCACTAAGTATGAATCATTAGCACAAGCGTGTAATAATTCTGCACGTGAATGTCGTGTATAACAGTTATCTACAACTAAAAGAAATGTCATTCGTAGTATTAAGAAGTTTTACTATGTATGAATAATAATCTAATCTAATAATGAACGAATTGGATCAATGTTGGAAAAGTCTTTATCTGTGAAATGCGATTTAAATTCATCTTTAACTCTTATATATAGATCATCTGTTAACCTGCCTACACAAACAGACAAAGTAAGCTTCACATTCTGCCTGTCAAGCCCTGCCTACAAGAGCAGACAGTCATCTTGACACGAACAAACAAGGTCATCTCAAATTCTTGTCTGTTGAAGGAGGCCCTGCCTACACGAACAAACAAAATAGAGAAAATAAGAATCCCTAAAGAAAGCCCAACACGACATTATTGAAAATGTTGCAGGCTCGGTTTGATTGAGCCTGTTCATGGACGGTACTGGAAAGTGCAAGTTACCGTCCACGCCCCCTAGCACCGGCTTAAGCAGAATTCAACATTTACTATGAACTGGTACAATTTTGAAACATCCGCAGATGTGTTCATATGGCGGTTATCATGGAACCTTCAATGTGACACGTAAGTGCCATTCCATAAAAAAGCGGCATATGGTCCCCAGGTAAAAATAATGCGTGTGCCCTAAACGATAAAACAATGGGCGGAACTACATAAAAAGGATTTTTTGAAGGGGATCTGAGGTTATGAAGCCTGCATATCACAGATTAGACGTCAAAAGACCAATTTAAATAGCCAGCCACATATCCTAAGGGTGATTCAACAGTATTCAAGTGAGGAATACTGAAACCACCAAATAAGAAAAAAAAAGCCGAATAGAAAGAACTTAATTACCACAAGCACAACAATTATGTCGTGCTGAACGATCTTTAAGGATCGGAAATATAGCATCTCTGATTGAATGTACAGGGCGACTTTTTACAGCCTCCACACGGCACAAACAACGCTGATGTGGCAATAAAAAAGAGAAAATAAGAATCCCTAAAGAAAGCCTAACACGACATTATTGAAAATATTGCAGGCTCGGTTCGATTGAGCCTGTTCATTGACGGAACTGGAAAGTGCAAGTTACCGTCCACGCCCCTAGCACCGGCTTAAGCAGAATTCAACATTTACTATGAACTATTATAATTTTGAAACATCCGCAGATGTGTTCATATGGCGGTTATCATGGAACCTTCAATGTGACACGTAAAAAGAAAAGCGGCATATGGTCCCCAGGTAAAAAAATGCGTGTGCCCTAAACGAGAAAACAATGGGCGGAACTAAATAAAAAGGAATTTTGGAAGAGGATCAGAGGTTATGAAGCCTGCATAGTCACCTTGGAATTGGAATTGGTTTATTTTATGAATTGGTCTGAACTTAGATAGATAGATAGATTTATTTCTTTTTTCAGTAAATAACATGGTAAAAACATATCCAATACATGATAAATCAATAAAAACAAATATCAATGTAAAGAAATGCACCATATCAAAAACATCATACCAAGGATAACACAAGAAAGAGAACTTAAAATAAAATTTTCAAATTAAAATAAATTAATAAAATAATAAATATTAAGACTAGAGGATAGGCACCCTTAAAAGAGATAATTACCCATTAAGTAAATGTTTTTTAACAGATAATTTAAAATTGTACAATTTGGATTCCATCCTAATAGAAGAGGGTAGTTTATTCCACAATACACATCTATTGTAAGCAAAAAACTTTGATCCGAAACCTTTGACCTTAGGTAGCATATAAGAACCACTTTCACTTGACCTGGTCCTGTAAGTATGAACAGAATCTAATGGAATAAAGTTTTCTCCCATATATTCAGGGGCAAGTCCATGTTTTATTTTAAAAACATTACATAGGATGATTTGATCAACTCTTTTCTGGACAGGTAGCCAATTTAAAAAATTTTAAAGTGTTCATTATCAATATGTGACCTATAACCAAAGATTTAGAAAAACCTTATTAATTTATTTTGTGTGACTTTTGGAGTTTATCCTTCCAGTATTAAGTAACCCCAGGAAACCAGAAACAACACGCATAATCAAAATGACATTGGATGAGGGCCATTTACCAAAAAGTTTTTTAGTGTGAAATGTGAGATAATCACGTTTTCTATACAGAAACTTTAAACCTTGCATTGGCCTTTTAATAATAGAACTTGCCATTGCTTCACCGGAGAGAGACTGATCAAGTGTTGCACCTAGATATTTGACATTAGAAGTTGACTGTATATCAGTCCCTTTACAACTGACATGAAGAGATGAACCTGTTTTTAACCTATTTAACAAATGATACTGTCTCTGTTTTGCCTAAGTGAAGGGAAAGTTTATTGTCAATTAACCATTGACTGACAGAATGTAGGTCATCTGTCAGTTCTTTTTCAATAGATGACCTATTTTTACCTGTAACAAGAATAGCAGAATCATCAGCATAAAGAAGAAGTTTATTTTTAACAACAGCCTGCATATCAGTTACATAAAATTTAAAAATAATAATGGTCCAAGATAGACCCTTGGGGAAACACCACAAGTAAACCCCTTTCATGTGAGGAAAAAAGGATCAAGTACATCAACAAGTTGTTGCCTATCAGACAGATATGACCTAAACCATTGTAAAACATTAGTACTAAGACCAATGGCTTCTAAATTTCATTAAAAGGATTGAATGGTCCACAGTATCAAATGCTTTTTGAAGATCCATTAAAATCATGCCTACAAGATTACCTTTATCCATATTAAGCCTAATGAAATCAGATAGATGTGTAAGACAAGTGTCCGTGGAAAAAAACACCTCTAAATCCTGATTGAAATTTATATAATATGTCCATTTCTTTAAGATAGGAAGAAATCTGATCATAAACAACCCTTTCAAAAATTTTAGAAACAATGCTTAAAATGGAAACAGGCCTGTAGTTGCCAACTTCAGTTTTATCATTCTTTTTGAAAAGAGGAACAACTCTGGCTGCCTTCAAATCATCTGGTACTGTGCCTTGTATCAATGACAAATTTATAATGTGTGTTAAAGGTAAGGCAATAATAGATGCACTATCTCTTACAAAACGTGAAGGAATACCATCCAGACCAGTGGATTTGTTTGAACCTAGTTTATTCAAATACTTAATTACACTTTTTTCAGACATCAATGAAAAAGAAAAATTATAAAATATAATTCCGAACAAAGTCCGGATAGTCGGTAAACTTTCTAAAAACACGAACTGCACATCGTGTTAAATATTATTTTCTTACAACATTCTCTACAGTACAGATTTTTCACATATTAAAACTATCATGAAATAGATATTAATTTAAAAGCTAAAATTCGACATTATGAAAAAATAAATAAACCTGCATTTAATTTTTGTCTTATATTACAATTTCATATATTAATGTTAAAACATTTGCCATTTCGAATTTTTTACATTTTTTTTTACAAAAATAGAGTTATAATTATTATAAAAGAGGCAAAAAATTGGCGATTTTCAACTGAAATTCAACAATTGTATTTAGCAAATAAATGTAGGTTGATTTCTTTCAAAAGCTGTCTTACATTAGGCAGGATTTCAAAATGTATAATATCATTTTTACACAATAGACTATTGGCATTCTGAGACTAATCTTAATCTTAAATCCGCCGCGATTTGACAAATTTACACGTTAATTTTCATATTTGGATATATCTGGATAGGGGAAGAATTTTCTATATACACGAGCTGTGAGCTTTTAAATAAATGTTTAAAAAAAGAAAATTATAAAATGCGATGTGCTATAAGTAATATGTAACGAATTACAAACCCTGTTGAAATGAAGAGTATGTTTGTTTAGCATTTAATGGATGATGGGAAGTCTTACAATGGAGTTAATTACCGATATTTTAATCAACAATGACACACTACTAATATTTATTTGGCATGCGTATTCACACACTTAAATAAAGAGGTTCAAATCGTAACTTTAACATATTAAAAATATTAATATATGTTTATAATGCCGAAAATGTAATTTTTGATTTTTTTAGGCAATACCTATTTCACCTGTGTTGCCCTACATGTCGGTAACACCTACGTATTAATTTATCTGGGTTATACATCAAAACATCTGGAGTGAGAAAGTTCATTCATTCATTCATTTATTATATTCATTCATTCATTCATTCATCCATCTATCCATCCATTCATTCATTCATTCATTCATTCTTTCATTCAACTAAAAGTTCCGTCTTTTTAGAGCTAATTTCCTTCATAAACTAAATGTAAAATTTCATACCATGCAATGCTATTGGCACCAGGACGCTTCCGTAGAAATGACGTTTATTGCCGATTTTTTAATCAACAATTGCTCGCGACTAATATTCTAACCCATAAAATAAATTCCATCTGTAAGATTCACAACACTCATTCATTTGACGTTCGAATTCATACACTTTAGATCGACTTGAACAAATTAAAACTTTATTAACATTTGTGAATGAATGAATAAATGAATGAATGAGAATGAATGTGAATGAATGTAAATGAATGAATTTGAATAAACTTGAATGAATTTGAATGATTGATTGATTGATTGATTGATTGAATGAATGAATGAATGAATGATTGTAAATGAATGATTGTGAATGAATGAATGTGAATGAATGAATGTGAATGAATGAATGTGAATGAATGTGAATGAATGTGAATGAATGTGAATGAATGTGAATGAATGCGACTGAATGTGAATGAAAAAGAAAAACAAACTAAAATCCCGTCTTTTTATAGCTAATTTCCCTCATAAACTGTATGTAAAATTCAGACTAAATAATTCACATTTTATTTTTTGTGATATATCCAGAGAGGGGTCATTAGTGTTTTTCACACCATGCAACGCTATCCCAATCTGATTTAAGGGTAATAAAACTTAATTGACCGATCTAATCTTCTGTTGCGTAATATATTACGTAATTTATTGCATGTGATGATAATGTTTTTGGTGTCAACATACATTGGGGGCCAATCAGATCTGTCATTGATTTATATTGAAATCCAATCAATTTATCACCCGAATGGTAATTCCTTTATCCATTGGTAATTGAAAATTATAACTGCAATAGCCAAACCCCACCCAACTTTACTACATGATTATTCTGGTACGGCCAATGCAATTTTAGGCAATCATCCAATCAAAATCATAATTTTTCATATTTTTGTTCATTAATGATATTCTTTGCTAATCTTTATGTGAATAATTTTGATGTAGACATTTATTAAAATGTAGGAAGTAGTTAATAGTAAATATGTCCAATTTGAATAGAAGATTGCACAAAATATGTTTGGAAAACTGGGTCTTTTCCAGAATAAATTGCCTGATCTTTTTATGACACTACATATTATTCATACAATGTTTATCTATTGCGTAGCGTTTAAACATTATATATCCTCTCTGTGTGTGGTCAAAATAATTTTTTTAACATTTAAAAAGAAACTGTATAAAAATAATCAATATTGCAAATATCAAATTTGGGCATAATAAAGCCTTTATTTTTTGTGATATATCTAAAGAGGGGTCATTTGTGTTATTCACATCATGCAATGCTATCTCAATGTGATTTTAGGGTAATACAACTTTATTTTATATAGTTACTCAAAAGCGACTCCAATGAAGATTTTTTTAAATGACGGGACTTTGAAATGACCGTCCAGAACAAAGTCATTGACATATCGCTTAAAATTCAGGTTAAAATTTGTTTTTGTACATGAGTACGACCTGTTAAGACTATTCTGGATCAAATATATACTCGAAGGTAATCTCATTCTTCATCAGGTATCTATGTCTATATACATGTATGATAAAAAAAGAATATTAGGCCCGACAAGCTCCTGACATTGAAATGTCACAAATAATAATAAAATTCAAGTTCGAACACTGATTACTCAATAAACCCTACACGAACAGACAGTCAGCTTGACATGAATAGGCAAGGTCATCTTGAATTCTTGTCTGTTAAAGAAGGCCATGCTTACACGAACAGACAAAGTCATCTCTAGTTTCTGTCTGTTAAAGGAGGCCCTGCCTACACGAAAAGACAGTAATCTTGACATTAATAGGGAGGATCTTCTTGATTTCCTGTCTGTTAAAGGAGGCCCTGCCTTCACGAACAGACAGTCATCTTGACATTAATAGGGAGGATCCCCTTGAGTTCCTGTCTGTTAAGGAAGCCCTGCTTACATGAACAGACAGTCATCTTGACATTAATAGGGAAGATCCTCTTGAGTTTCTGTCTGTCAAAGAAGACCCTGCCTCTATGAACAGACAAAGTCATCTTAAGTTTATGCTTTGGTTTATTTTATGAAGTGGTGGATAGTTGGTAAATTTTGTATAAACAGGAACTGCGTATTTGATTTTGGATTTAAAATCTTATCATTCAATTCCATTAACAATACACATATGTGTTTTTTGATACTCATTTCATTGAAATCGATCAAAATTTGACACATTTTGAAAGGAAAAGTTCAGGTTAAATTTTCTAAAATTCAGCACATTTTATTTGAAATTCCAAATTGGTCTTACGCAAAGCAGGGTAAGGGGTAGATTTCTTTAAAAGCAGCCGTATTCGGTGTTGGATTTAAAATCTTATTACACAGTTCCTTAATTAATACATAGACGTGCATTTTGATACTAATTTCATTGAAATCGACCAAAATTTGCCCAAAAGTTCAACGTTAAATTTTCTAATTTTCATGAATTGGTCCGCCAAATACGGATAGGTGTAAACATTTTAAATATACGCAATGCACATCGTTTTAAATATAAATTTACTTACAACATTCTTAAGAGATTGTTCATGTGCACATCGTTTAAAGACTATTATTAAATAAATTGAATAAGATTTCACTGATTTAGAAGCTAAAATTGAATGTTGCATACCTGAAAATGTTATTATACCGGCAGATTACAGATGAGGCGATAAGATTATTTTATTTTTGCTATTTATAGTCTTGTTTTAAAATAAAATTCCATATTCAAATGTGACAACAGTGTTAAAACGGAATTCTTTGATCATGTATGTAAAACTCGAGTGGTATTTACGTTATTTAGAGGCGAAATTCGAAGCACTTTTTTCTGAATTCCAAATTGATATTACTCAAAGCAGGGTAAGGGGTTATATTTCTCTGAATAGCAACCGTATTTAGTGTTGATTTAAAATCCTTTTACACAGTTTCTTAATCAATACATGGCATTTTGATACTACATTTATTGAAATTGACCAAAATTTGACCAATTTGGAAGCATAAGTTCGACATTACTTTTGTTCTAAATTTAATGAATTGGTCCACCAAATACATACAGGGGTTAACTTTTTAAATATACGCAATGCACATCATTTTCAATATAAATTTTCTAACAACATTCTCAAGAGATTGTTCATGTGTACATTAAAATTTTAAAGACTAATATAAACTAATTAGAATAAGATTTTACTGATTCAGAAGCTAAAATTGAACATTGCATACCAGAAAATGATATTATACCAGCAAATTACAGGTGAGGCGAAAAGATTATCTCAATTTTGCCATTTAAAGTCTTGTTTTAAAATGAAATTTCATATTTAAATGTAACAACAGTGTCATAACGCACAATCTATTATCATCTATGTAAAAATCGAGAGAAGTTAACGCTATTAAGCGGCAAAAATTTAGCGCATTTCATCTGAAATTACAAATTGATATTATGCAGGGTAGGGGTTAGATTTCTTTAAAAAGCAGCCGTATTTGATGTTGGATTTAAATTCTTATTAAACAGTTCCTTAATCAATACATACACGTGCATTTTGATACTAATTTCATTAAAATCGACCAAAATTTGACCAAATTGAAAGCAAAAGTTCGGCGTTAATTTTTTTCTAAACTTTATAAAATGGTCCGCACAAATACATACAGGGGTGAACTTTTTAAATATACGCAATGCAAATCGTTTTGAATATAAATTGTCTTACAACATTTTTAAGAGATTGTTCATGTGCAAATTTAAAGACTATTATTAAATAAACAGAATAAGATTTCACTGATTTAGAAGCTAAAATTAAATGTTGCATACCTGAAAATGTTATTATACCAGCAAAGTACAGGTGAGGCGGTAAGATAAATATTTTATTTTTGCTATCTATAGTCTTGTTTTAAAATAAAATTCCATATTTTAATGTGACAACAGTCTTTAAACGGACATTCTACGATCATGTATGTAAAATTGGAGTGGTATTGCAAAATTCGAAGCACTTTTTTCCTGAATTCCAAATTGATATTACGCAAAGCAGGGTAGGGGTTATATTTCTTTGAATAGCAGCCGTAATTAGTGTATATTCAAAATCCTATTATACAGTTCCTTAATCAAGACAAAGACGGGCATTTTGATACTACTTACATTGAAATTGACCAAAATTTGACCAATTTGGAAGCAAAAGTGCGACGTTAATTGTTTTCTAAACCTTATTAATTGGTCCGCACAAATACATACAGGGGTGAACTTTTTTTTAAATATACGCAATGCACATCGTTTGGAATATAAAGTTTCTTACAACATTCTCAAGGGATTGTCATGTGTACATTTAATGACTAATTTTGAAAAATTAGTATAAGATTTTACTGACACTGAAGCTAAAATTGAACTGTGCATACCTGAAAATGTTATTATGGTGAGGCGAAAAGAAATCATCTGAAATTAGAATTGATATTACGCAGTGTAGGGGTTTGATTTCTTGAAAAAGAAGCCGTATTTGGTGTTGGATTTAAAATCTTATTATACAGTTCCCAAATCAATACATACACGTGCATTTTGATACTAATTCAGAATCAGTTTTGTAAAGATATGAGTTAGCAGGCTAATCAAGAGTAAGCTTAATATCATGCAGGCTAACGTGAGTTATGTCTATAGTAAGGTGGATAATCAAGAGTAAGCTAAATATCATTCAGGGTAATCGTAGTAATAGTTTTATTAATTGTTGGGTAATCAAGATTAAGCTTCCTTTGCTTTAGAGTAAGCTGGGTAAGCTTAACGTTACCTGGACAATCTGGAGTAAGGTAAACTTGATTGAGAATCAGTTTATTAAAGACATAAGTAAGCTGAGTAATCAAGGCTTAACTGATCATGATTCAGGTTAACTTTAGTAATGTCTTTAGTAAGCTGGGTTATCAAGAGTAAGCTAAATTTCATTTAGGGTAACCTAAGTGATGGTGTTAGTAAGGTGGGAAATCAAGAGCAAGCTTTATATCATTCACAGTAATAGTAGTAATGTTTTATAGTTAGGTGTGTCATGAAGAGTAAGCTTCCTCTGCTTTAGAGTTAGTTGGGTAAGCTTCACGTTTATATGATTAAGAATCAGTTAAATAAGAGATATGTAAAGTGGGTAATCAAGAGTAAGCCAAATATCATTCTGGGTAACAAGAGTAATGGTTTTAGGAAGGCTGGTAATCAAGAGTAAGCTTTACATGATTCAGAGTAATCGATATATATATATATCGGTCAATGTACGTAACATAATGTATGAAGCATAAATAATTAAGCATAGCGGCAAATCACACGACCACGGGGTTGATTAAAAATATAGTTGCTAAAATATCCATAATGTGTGGAAATAATTTGTCTGTCCCTTTAATCTGATAGATATTACATTGAGTTTATGGACTTTTGTACAGATTCAACGGCTTGCTTTACATTCAACCTCGTTTTCTAACAATGTCAAGTAAAACAACAACAAAAACAGACAACATTTTTTATGTGAACGCCTATATGACTTGTGGTAATGTGTCCCTGACAAATTTCTAAACCATTTTAGATTGTTTAAGGATGATTATTTCTCTATGAATCAATAAAAAAGATATAGAGGATATTCAAGTTTTTTCTATAAATACATGATTTATTTTCATCGAGTGGTATGAAAATAAATATTTCATGAGTGGCGGTAGCCACGAGTGAAATATGGTAATTTTCATGCCACAAGATGAAAATAAATCATGTATTTATAGAAAAAACTTGAATTTTCTGTTTATTATATACATTTTTCTCTTTTTTGACATTAAAATTTGAAAGACTTTCCCTTAAATTTTGTGTACTGGCAGAATTTAAAAGAAAGTAGTCCGGCAAGACACCAGTGAAAATACGGAAAATATGTTTCACTGCAGTGAAAATACGGAAAATGAAAATATGCATTTTATTTCATCAATATTTCTCAATATTTCATTTATAAGTATATAATAAATTAATATATATTATCAGTGAATGCTTTGAATAAATTGTTTGCCAGTAAATCGAACACAGTTCTAATAAACCTGGGACAAAGTATGGAATTTATTGTATATCCCAGTAGAAACTGGATATCTATACCTTGCATAGATGATTTTCATGATAATAGAAGTCAAGAAGGTCAGATCATAATGATCGAGTGATACCTTTTATTTCTATTAAAATATGTGAAACATTTATATCAATTTGGAGGAAAAAATATATAATATCCTGTTCTTATTTATACATCTACCATGGCCTTTAAAATACCGTCAGAAGCTCATTTTTTTGTTATTCTAATTTATATTTTAACAGAATTTCATACACGAATACACAGACAGAGTGGCACTGGTAAAATATAATAATAATGCTGATGATAATTATAATAAACTTCAAAAGTGAAACAATTAAATACCCCGCTAGCGGCGCGCAAATACGTTCATTTCCCCCCACCGAGTGTCTCAAATTTTACCGAAAGTCACGTGACATGTGCGACCGATACCAGACGGACAGTAAATCGCGTTAAGATTTGAAGAAAATTCTGTTATAAACTGATATTAATCAGCAAATTTTTAATTGGTCAGATGTCACTGGGTCATAAAATGTTGTTAGAGTATGTTACCGCAATCTGTGACCCTCTCTGGTGCGATATTTGTGTATTATGCAATTATTTAGCGTGAAACGTAGGGGTCCGAGATAGAACAGCCGATTTATGACATTTCGTTTGATGCGGGTCGAACTAACTTTGAATCGGCATAACTTTTTTAATAATCAAGCAATTAATATGCGGTTTAAAGCACATGAAAGGGAATTCATTTACGGAGGGAACCGTGTCAGGGATTTTGGTTTGCTCAACCAGCGACTTAATTATCTTTAATTACGTAATATGTATGGTGAAAAAAGTAGCATCAATTGTTTGACGTTACGTAATATTTTTTGGGAAAGATAGAAAAAATTTGAGACACAATTCCCCAGATATTATAAGTATGCTTATTTTGCAAAAAATTGATATAAAAAAATAAAAAAAAAGACTTTGATATGACGATTTAAAATTTTAGGATTTTTATTAAAAATCAATCATTAACAAAGACATTTTTTCAAATATGTTATTTTATATGATGATCAGCGACATTTAATGCACAAAGATTAAATAAAAAACAATTATTACTAAAATAAGTTGGTTTAAATGACATTTATGTGAGTACCAAGGAAAGTGTCTGTTGTCACCTTAAATGTCTTTTAAAAGTGTTTGATTTTTAAACTGCGTTGATCAAAAGGATTCACAAACCCTTAAAATAATTAAAGTCCGATTTTTTCTGCAAACAGTTAGTTGTATCAAATAGATGTGCCGGTTTGTTTTCATATCCAAATAAAAGACAATCGCCTAATACGACATTGCTTAATCGCTCCATATATTCATCAGATATAGTTGAATAAGCCTGAATCATCGCTTCTGCTCTCTGTAATTTTAATCTGTCTTTATGAATCAATGATATCTTCATTGCTTTAGTCAACTCTCTTATAAAGTCTTCTTTTCGAATTTCAATCAGATCGCTTTCATAATATGGAAAGTTGATTGCATTTAATACATGTCCTGTTATTTGGTAATAGCACCAAGCACGAAGGTACACATTATAAAGAGATATAGTTGAACCTTTCAACAAAGGAATCGTTCTGAATAAATGCTTAATAGGCCCTAAAGTTGTCCAATCTTTTAAGGATATCACAGTATTCTTTTGATACATTCCTACGTATTGTTCCTCGTGTTGCTTACTAAAAATAAAGTCAAAGTCGTTTTGTAAGGTCTCAAGATGTGCAATAAAATCAAACTTAAAAACACAAGGATTACATGATTTATGGTGCATTGGTCGGACATGTTCATCCATACGATTACCAATTTCAAATGTGTCTACTGTATATTTTACTAATTCAGAAAAAGTTAAATCATGCCCATAAACGAGGCTGTCATTTGAAATATTTAACCGTGTAAGTTTAATGAGTTTGGTTCCTCTGTAAAGCCAATCTTCTTTTGGGAAATAGAAAATGTTGCAGTAAGTGGAAAACAAACGTCCGTAAGGTTCACGAACAACCATAAACGAAAATGCATCATCCATCACCTGTCGTGCGTTTGCTTTTAGACGAACACGTTCAGCATGTTTAATTAAGCATTCTGTATCACAGCTATACAACTGCTTAAGTAATTCTAGTGTCATTGTGGATGCACATTTATTTACTCTACAGTACAAAAGTTTTAGGTTTGGTGACATATGTGCCCTTATATCCGTTGAATTAACATCCTCCGAAAAGCCCAATGTTCTACATGCTTTATTAAGTGTATCTAACCTGTTCGTATCATTCATCAATATGCCATTCGAAAGGACACATTTTTCCTGAAAGAAACTGTTAAATATATGTGTTGCCTTAAATTTGCACTCACTTGATTTTACATTTTTTGTTTCTAAGCTTGTAAATTTGATTACAGCTAAGTAAATTTATTTTATTTAAGAAATTTAACATATTGAATTGATTACATTCTAAATGATACTTTACGATAGACAAAAATGTTCTTTATTTCAATACCTCTTGAAGTTTCCTAGAACTTTCGTTCGTTTGATTTGAGTCATGAACTTCCGTCACGTAACATATTCCTAGGAATATAAATCTTTATCAAAAAATTTAAAACATTCATTTGCAATCACCACGGAGGGACCTTTTTGAAGTGATAAGTGATAAGTTATGAATAAAACTACACATGTATCGAGATAAATATAATAAAACGTTTTGGCTATTCATAAATTTTTACACAGTTAAAATAAAATGATTTAATTTTGTGATGGAATCATATGTTTGCGATATCAATTAAAACAGAAGAAATTACATTTAAACATGTTTAAAAGCAACCTTATGGAATTTAAATGGCAAACACATTTTGATACATAGTCGTTAATGTGATCTTATTATGTTGACTTTTATTTGTTGACAATATGTTCGTCGAAGTGTCCATTTGCATTCGTTCATATAATAAAGTAAAACAAATTATGCATACGTATTTTATAGCTTGCATTGAGAGAAAATGCATCGTGACAGACAAAGCCTATTTTGCAATTCATTTCACATTTTGTTCTTTCACATGTGTATAATCCTTTACATAAACTATGATTGAAAGCAACTGCACATTAAGTCTTCATGTAACAATAAAGCTTTATGCTTGAAAATATATACGTCTTCATATATCAACCTTTATACCACTATGCCAGAAAACAAATGAGCCGCGTTACGACAAAACCAAAATAATTGGTTTGCGACCAGCATGGATCGAGACCAGCCTGCGCATCCACGCAGTCTGATCATGATCCATGCTGTTCGCTATCAGTTTCTCTACTTGTAATAGGGTTTGTAAGCGGACAGCATGGATCCTGATCAGACTGCGCGGATGCGCAGGCTAGTCTGGATCCATGCTTGTCGCAAACCCATTATGTTGATTTTGTCATGACACGGCTCAATTAAAGTCTTCATATAACAGTTAAACTTTATACTCATAGTCAACACATAAACATTTCATATTACTTTTATTTTAGTTAGTTTCCTGGACGTAAAGACAATTTAGAAATCGCCAAAATAATTCGGTCTGATTTCAAAAAGAGACAACATATTAAACAAAAATTATTAAAAACCAAAAAAATTGTACAAAGTCGAAAGTACAAAAGTGAAAACAAATGACAATATCAAAAATTTGTAAAATTCTGTTCTTCATAACATATTTTTTGTTTTGTTTTGTAGCTTATTCTTATGATATAGATGTATAGAAAATAATTTTTTCAACAATTAATTGCGTTTTTGTATTACAAATGTGTTTCAGTTACTTACCAGAAAGAAGCTGTAAACCAAAGATAATCATGAAAAGCAAAAATATTTTTTTCCTTCGCATTTTCAACTTTCATGCTCTATGTCCTGATATTAATCACGTTTAGTTTCAACTATGCTTCATATGTTTCCTGCATGTGACATCTTCCTATCTTAGTTTATGTTTCTCGAAGTATTTAACTTGTATATATAAAGAATAAATTACTATATAAACGAAATTCACCCTTTACGGATCGGTCTGAAGTAAACAGTGACTAAAGGAACACATATTATGAAATAGATAATTATCAGCATTTTCTAAGGCAAAACGATTAGTTTTGCCAGTGCAATATTGAAGTTGTTACAAAAGTTATCTATCAGAAAAGTAACGTTAGGAAAATACCGTCATTCAATTATATCATTTACACGATTAAGTTCAAAATACGGCTTGTCAGACGCATAATTTATATATTGAACTCGATATTTAATATACAGGTTTCAGCTCTCACACATATACATGTAATATTAGCATGTGAGAAAAAAAACTGAAGGGACAGTAAAATAGTACGAGGGCTGTTCAATATATAATTAGACTGTCCTCATATATTTTCATTCTTACATAAAATATAACAAACTTTGGTATCATTATTAAATATTAATTATTCTTGATCAGACTACCGGCATTGATATAACGCTACATAGAAATTATGATAATTTCAATAACCATAGTATCAAGTAATCGCCCCCGTCCGTTCTCTTTTATAAAGATATAACTTATTATATAAAGTAAAGTAAGAAACAATTTTTGCAATAACGTAAAACACCGCAAATAGATTCATTTGATGATATCAACATTTGCTCCCGGTTATCTTGACATGTTGTAACGTTAAGATTATAGAGCAAGAACATCTTGAAGTACAGGCGAACATTAAGTTTTGCTTGCATTTAGGCAAATCGGCGACGTAAACATTTACAATGTTGCAAGAGGCTAAGAGGAAAGACTGTGTTTGTCGTACGGTAATGTTTAGATGGCACACAAAGTTTCCTGAGGGACAAACATGTGAAAAGTAAGTAAATATTTAAGTGTTGAATAACCCTAATAGAAGTTTAGTAATTTAAGTATAACATATTGGAGTGTTGAATCAAAATAAAAAACATAATGAAAAATAATAATTCGTTAATTCAGATTTAGAACATTTATAATTCCTACTTCAATTTTTATCAATAAATAAGAAATGCACTGAGGTTATAAAATAATGAAAACAGCATCATTTTTCCGACTTAATACAATATATTTATGTTTTTTTTTCTTTATGACCTCGCTCCGTTTGACTTCGCCATATTCCCGGATATATAAAACTTCAATTTAAGGGCGCGCGATTTGACACACTAAAATACCTACAAACTGCAGTAAATGGTATTATTAAATCAATATCAAATGAGTGATTTGAAGACATTATCATCAATCAGAGGGTTGCAAGCCACCAAAGCTGTTTTCTGCATTCGGGAGAGATAAGACATCATAGCTACGTTAACTGCGCGAACGACGTCGCTGACGTCGCGACAAATGGTTGTGTGGTGGCAATGTGCAAACATTACTTTCTTATAAATTTTGTAACTTTAAAACTGTTTTATGGATTACTTTGATATTTTCAGATTGTATTCAGAAATGAATGAACTTTGTTATAATTTATTGTATATAACCGTTGAATGTATCAAATAAAAGGTATGAACATTGTCTCTAATATATACTGAACAACCCCCGTAAAAAGATAATTAATTTTAAGGATAACTCTAAATTAAATCAATCTAAGGGATAGTTTTGCCACAATAAAACAAAATGTAAAGGATAGTTATAAAATAAAATTTACAAGAAAGGGGTCAGTTCTTCAACTTTTTGGTTAATTTGTAAATGATCAGTCAAACGTAAAACAAGTTAA
Source organism: Ruditapes philippinarum (assembly GCF_026571515.1). Lineage (NCBI taxonomy): Eukaryota > Metazoa > Mollusca > Bivalvia > Venerida > Veneridae > Ruditapes > Ruditapes philippinarum. The sequence goes on from NW_026860112.1 coordinate 21,922, forward strand.
AGAGACATCTAAAAAGTTTGAAAAACCTTAATATAAATATGTTATTATTTAATTTCAAAGTTTACAAAATGGGCATTTTCTTAGCAACACGAAATAATTATTATGTTATTGTTATGCAAGCACAAATGTACTGCTTACATTTCTTTTTTTATTAAAAACTTAGAAATAACATAATTTTGCATGTTAACCAATTTACTTCGGCCGATTATTTTTGAAAGTTTGTAACCACATTAAAAGTTTGTTTGTTTTCAAAAGAAAAAAACAAACATGCTTACTTTAGCATTTACGTTGATAATCGAATCAGACAATAAAAAATATATATGTTTGTGATATTTTAAGTCAGGAAATGTAGATGAATTAAAACATGAAATAAAGTTAAAAAGCGCACTTATAAAAAAGAAAGAAATGTTAATAAACTGCTTTGGTAGTATTTCTCTCTGCGGGTTATATTTTTTTAGATATTAAAAAAATCTATTAGGTTTATCAGGCAATTTTCAAAGTCTTCTAATATATCATTATGTGACGCAACAAACTTTCAACTGAAACATGTTAAACAATTTTCTTTTAAAGAGACTAACGTCTGAATTTTGTTTCTTTAATTTATTAGTATACATGTAATATTTTGAGAATAGGAAAAGATATAATGTTTTCTTACCATTAGAGTGAAAAAAGATGTTTAACTATCATACGTTACATTTATTCTTATGGTTAGGGTTAGGGTTTTTTGTAAATATATTGCCATTGAAATTCTTTTTGTGGAAAGGCTTTTCACAGTCTCATTTGCTTTTGAATCTGTGATAATTTTAACCGACATTGGAGGAGCTTGCTTTTTCTATGATATATAAAGTTCGTATTTCTGCAGGCGTTAAAGTTTGGTAAGTTTGTTGAAGTGTAAGTTTTTTTTCTTTGGATATTGATGACGTTAATTTGTAAAAGTTAATATAT
>NW_026860113.1:0-74583 GCF_026571515.1 Ruditapes philippinarum
TCCTACTTGAATAATGTTGAATCACCCTTAGGATATGTTGCCTGCTTTTTAAATTTGTCTTTTGACGTCTTATCTGTGATACGCAGGCTTCATAACCTCTGATCCCCTTTCAAAATTCCATTTTATTTAGTTCCGCCCATTGTTTTCTCGTTTAGGGCACACGCTTTTTATTACTTGGGGACCATACGCCGCTTTTCATGGAATGGCACGGAAGTGTCACATTGAAGGTTCCATGATAACCGCCGTATGAACACATCTGCGGATGTTTCTAAATTCAAAATTTTACTGTTTCACGTTTAAATGTTGAATTCTGCTTAAGCCGGTGCTAGGGGGCGTGGACGGTAACTTGCACTTTCCAGTACCGTCCATGAACAGGCTCAATCAAACCGAGCCTGCAACATTTTCAATTTTGCCGTGTTGGGCTTTCTTTAGGGATTCTGTATTTATCTATTGTTATCTGCCTGTGAAACAGATTTTGAAATATTTGGAATTGTGTTTCTAGCCACACTGAATTACAAATTGATCATTTTTAGGTCCCCTGCCCCCTTCGTGTTTTGATTTAATGCAAATGATGAGTACTCTTTAAGGGGCGGTAACTTTTCCATTTTCGCTTCAACTAGAACATTTCCTTCTTAAATTGAGGTTAATATCCTAAACAAATGATAGTTTAGCGCAGGATTGATTCCGTATGATTTGATGATGGGCAACTTAATTCTTACACTCCTGCCAATCCTGGTAAATATAGTAACATCAGAATAAAATTGAAAATTAAAACATTCCACAGACCATTTTTTAATGACACTAAAACATTTTACAAAGATTGACTTTATTTTCCTTTGGATAGCAATTTAATAATTTAAAAAAAAAATTCAAAGAAAAAATGTTGTTTTTTTATTGATAATATTTTGCCATGGCAAACTTTTTTGTAATTGCCATGGACTTGCCATGGCAAATTTTTGCCATTGAATTGCCATGGCAAATTTTTGCCATGGAATTGCCATGGCAAATTTGCCATGGCAGAAATTTGCCATGGCATTTCTATGGCAAAAATTTGCCATGGCAAAATGAAAAAAATTAGAGATTGCAATAAAAACATAACAATAGCACCAATAACATGTCATAGGATAAGTTTTAGAAAGTTTTGTGATGTTTTAAAAAAATAATTGCCATGGCAAATTTGCCATGGCAAAAGTAGGAAAAATCTTGCCATGGCAATTCTAATTTGCCATGGCAAATTATTTGCCATGGCAAAATGCCGAAATGCCATGGCAAAACACACTTTGCCATGGCAAATGCAAACTTTCGATGCATTTTTACAAAAAAGTATTAAAGATAGAAAAACAAAACATATTAACTTTTGAACCATTTAGTAAATATGACAATTTATGATAGTTTTAATTTTTTTAAAGCGCGTAAAAATAGGGGTTGAATTTGCCAAAAACTGGCGCGGCAAAAAGAAACCGGCAGCTATTTCTAATGAACATGAAGTTCGTTGCAATTTACATTTTTGTATCGATAATATATTGTTAATTGACATTAAATGATTTGATGAAATTAAGATATTTCATGGAGGGCACTGTAAGAATCGTTTATTACCGATTCTAATTAAAATATATAATATATATCTTACGTTAAGCGTTGTTTTGCGCCAACTTATTTAACGTTACGCGCTGAATAGTTTAGCGCGTCATTTTGACGTAATTGTTTGTTATGAATTTAAAAGGTAACTTCCGTTATATGTAGCGGCGTTAAACGTTAAAGCTGAAACTGTATTTTAAAGGTTTCGATGTGAAAGACATTATAGTCGGTATGATAGCTGCTTAAATTATTTTGATTTATTTATTTGTTAACGGATAAAAAGAATTTTCTAATGAAGTATTTATTTATTTTAATCAATTGTTACGATTATTTATTTTATGGATTTTAACTGTACTTCTGTTTATTAAGATTCTTCGTCATAGGAAATAATTATTTAATTATTCTATTCTATTATTTATTTGTTAAGTTTATATCAGAAATGAATGTATTAGTTAATTACTTTATCATTTGTTTCAGAGAATCGCTTTGTTTTATGCTGATGTGTGAAAATAAAAGATATACATGTATACTGTATAGAAGCGCATACTCGAGTCTAGTTGTTATCCGAAATCCTTTACACTTGGTATTGTGATTTGGGTTGTTTTTACATTTTGAACTTTGTCTGTGACATAACTCTGACACAAGAAGAGTTTTACCTTCCTGTGTTCAAAACCGGTTCAACCGGCTCTTGTTTATATTTCTTTTGCTGGTTCGTTATTACACTCGTATTTTCAGTTATATTACTTTCTTAAAGACATTCTTTATTCGTGTCATAATAGATTAAATCAAGGTTTTCTCCTCCCATAACTTCGAAGACCTAATGAACGCTAACAAACAAGCTGAACAATCAATTGTCGCAATATAACTTTATTACAAGCAAATAAACGCGGCATAAGTTAACAATATGTATTCTATGAAAATATAACAATAAGGAAATATTGAAATCTAAACATCTACAGCTAATACAACAACTTTATCTCTGTATTGTTGCATTTAACTTTATCAACTGTCAACTAGTTTGAGTTCAATCTGTTTTCAATATGTAGATATATTTGTGTGTGATAAAAAATTAATATCCTCATATTCTTTCTTTATAAGTGTAGCTACGTATGAAATAGAATTAAAAAAAAGTTTAAGAATAACAAAGACGTATGATGTGTAGTACATAATTCCGAGTGAAAACAACAGCAACAAAATGTAGTATGAAAGTCTCAGGGTAGAAATCTGTTATACAAGAGATGGATTTTGAATAATCTAGCAAAGGGTGTGAAATACATGGCTATATGCGTCATAATTATATCATAGTTTCCAACAATGACCAAGCTGTTTTCTTATAACATTTTATAAATCTGACGATTACTATATAATTATAACATTTTACAAAAAGTAAATTATTAATCGTTATCTTCCATTCTTTAATCTTCCTGGTTTCAGTCCTTAAATGGAGAACACAACCGAACGATTCATTATGGTAGAATTCCAGGGCTGGGAATCAAAACTGCGTCGTATCCTACAAAATGTAAACAAACGCCGCCATCTTGGAGCGAAAAATGTATGTTTTGTTTATAACTCTTTTTGTTGGAAATGACTGAAAACTAGACATATGTATTAACACGCTACACTATTTTTCGCTTCGTTCGGTATATGTTGCTTGCACAACTATTTTGTAAAACAAAAGTTATAGCGAACTTGCAACTTGAAGCGGGGCAGAATTTTTATTTTAATGTGTGAATACGACGCAGTTCATATTGCTTTATCTATCGTTTTTTCCTTCAAATCAATTATATACTCGTTTTCAGAGTTCACCATAAACTTCCAAACATAATTTTGCATCATTTACTAAACTTTCATTAAAAAGAGATGTTTATTTTCTAAGAAAATAATGATTTTTACGAAATGATACGACGCAGTTGAAAATTAAATATGATACGACGCAGTTGTATTTTCATTGCAGGCTGCATATTTGTTAAACTATTTAAATTATGCGCTAGGTATGCTAATAACGTCCAACAACATTTCTTGTTTTCGACTTAAGTCAAAAGCAGAGGTCACTCATTGGTTTCATAAAAATGGAAATGTAATACAATTCTATTATGGCTGCATTTTTCGGTCGCATTTTAGTACCTATCATAAGCATCTACAAATTCCGAAAAGCTGTGCCAAATGCAATAAAAATTGAAACACGTGATCGCACACCCATATGACAACGTGTTCTAGTGTTGCCTTAGCATGCTTATAAACTTGTTCCCATGAGTTCGAAATGGGAGTGATTACTATTTTTGATACAACATTCAATATTCTAGTGTAACCTCTCCTGGACCCTGTATTAATCAGGAATTACTTTTTTTATAAAAAAAGAGAAAGAATTACAAATGTTGAAAAGGTCTCTCGCTATCGGGAGAGAGCTATGCGCAAATTGCATGCCTATCTTTGTTACTTTTAATTAGCAATAATTTCTGTCCATACCGTTATAACTTGTCTTTTAAGTGCCGATTTTATAGTATTCATTTTCTTTATAATCGGTGAGGACAGATGAGCTTTATTTTTTGAAACTGAACTTTAAATTTTTAAAATTATATTATAAATGGTTAAGCTACAATATATTTCTGCAATTAGGTTATGCGTTCCGTTTAGTCATTTTATGTTCAGCGCCGAGAACTTTACCGCTGATTTTGTCGTACTCGCATTTCTTTATCGCCGTTGGGAAAGGTCTACGGAATGTAGTTTTTATATTTGCACTAAAGTTTCATTCTTCTCCATCAAAAAACTTTAAATTCAAAATCGAGTTACATATGATACAACTACAAATTATTTAGTAAAGAAAGTGTCCGTTTTGCAAAGGTATTTTTACGCTGTGCACCGATAAATTTGATACAGATATAGGCAGACATGATTTTTCAACAGTATTGAAGAAGTTTTCACAATATTAAACAGAAAATTTAGGTTAGATTATCGCACCGAATTTTCAACAGACTAGAGACATGACATCTTAACATACCTTCATACTAAAGTGTGATTTTTATTTGATAATGAATTGCCTGAAACTTAAACAAAAGTTTTCAGAAAACGACTTCACAGAGGATTACCCCCTGTTTACATTGACAATTTCTCTGTTAGTCATACCGAAATAAGAAATTTAAATGTTATTCTCTTTATAATTAATCCAAATATTTATAATCTTAAAACTTCACGCCAGAAGTAAATAAAAAAGCTGCTTATTTGTACAGCTGACGTTAACAAATTTTGTTGAAAAAACAAATCAGACAGGTGTGTCCGACCGAGGCCGAGCTGTTTAATTTACTGAATTCAAATCACATGGACTGAACTGCTATGAATTCGAAAACCATCAAAACTTTTATTCTTTCATGTGGAAAACCTATCAAGCTAGTTTAAAAATGTCGATGGTTTTCTGCAGGTGCAGCATTTAACCTGAAATAATGCACAAAGGCGGATCCGAGGTCCTCGCCCCTAGTAAAGCTAATGTGTAGAGTGAAAGTTTGAAAAGAAGTCATTACCCAGAACATGCGGAACCACAGTTAACTTAGAGCGTAGCTAGCCAAAATGAATTCGAGTTAATAGATTTCTACATTTTTTTGCAAAAAAATTAGGGATAATATTTAACATACAGGAAAATATAAGATATTATTTCAGATATTATAATCAATTAGGTAACATGTTTAACTGAAAAGTAGCTTCCGCAATGTAAACTTTCAAATTATATGTTATACTGGACATGTCACAATGTATTCTTAATAATCAGAAGCAACAGAACATTGCTATACACTGCAAATATTCTGGGGCTTTTTTATTCTAGCGCAAGTGATAATTCCATGAAATAGAAATATATTGCCAAAATTATCCCTGTTGAAAAGACTGCCAGAAATACAACTGCGTCGTAACATATTTTATTTTCAACTGCGTCGTATCATTTCGTAAAAATCATTATTTTCTTACATGTCTTAGAAAATAAACATCTCTTTTTAATGAAAGTTTAGTAAATGATGCAAAATTATATTTCAAAGTTTATGGTGAACTCAAAAACGAATATATAATTGATTTGAAGGAAAAAACGATAGATAAAGCAATATGAACTGCGTCGTATCCACACATTTTAATAAAAATTCTGCCCCGCTTCGAGTTGCAAGTTCGCTATAACTTTCGTTTTACAAAATAGTTGTGTAAGCACCATATACCGAACGAAGCGGAAAATAGTGTAGCGTGTTAATACATATATCTGGTTTTCAGTCATTTCCAACAAAAAGAGTTATAAACAAAAACATACATTTTTCGCTCCAAGATGGCGGCGTTTACATTTTGTAGGATACGACGCAATTTTGATTCCCAGCCCTGAATTCGTTCTATTCGAAAATGTCCGTTTTCATTTGTATATGCATTTGTTATATCGGTTTCCACTGATTAACACAAAACATTAAATTTGGTCAACAATTGTTGGAACATCTGTAAGTAGAAACATGCATTATCGTGTAAAGAAAAAGACGGATTTCAAGTAACATTTTTTGTTACAAATCTTACAAAATTCCACGAGCGACTCCTTTTTATATGGGTGAGCCCTTAACCAATCTTTTGATGTCAAAAATCTACTAAGATTATCTGACTTAGGTCTTTACTTTATTATTGCCTGATACCTTTTTATTCAGGAATTATTATAATAAAACAAACAAAGAAACAAACAAACAAAGAAAGAAACAAACAAACAAACAACATCAACCAAATCAATAACAACAAAACAACAGCAACACAATAAACAAAACCTTCATACACCAAAATATAAAAACAAATAGTGCGTTTATATATCAACGGCATAAACGCCAGCTTAAAAATACAAATTCTGTTCATGATCGATCATTTTCAGTTTTGACTACGCCCTCGTGATATACTTCCTCGCATCCGAACTTCAAACAGTGATGTTATTGAGCGATAAAATCACTGTTTGGGATATATTATTTCTTAATTAAAGACTGACTCTACACGATTTGATTTCATATTTCTACAAAGTGACTATTGCTGTAAAGGTGTCTCTTGCATATTTTGATCAGACAACTCCGTCTTGTAATTTGCGTAGATTGTTAGTGTGCCGTTTGAAATATATGTCAATTATTTTCTTTGTTTATGTCACAATATTTTTCTTTAAAGTATATTTTCAAAATGTTCATGAAAATTAGCTTGAATCTGTAGGCATGCTGCCTAAAATTCGAAATTCGACACTCTTCTTCCAATACAATGACTATAGCATGCGTTTATCTTTTGTTTGTTTTACGTTGCACCAACACGGTATTGGTAATATGGCAACTTTCCAGCTTTTCTGTGCATGATTATAGGTACGAACGGGCACATAATCACACGAGCAGAACCTACCGACGCTGGATAGCTTCCTTACATGAAAGACTTCAAAGTTTTTGTTGGTATTTGATCCCACAGCGGTTCAAAGCTAACTTGTTTATTTCGCCGCTACAAGATAATATCTCATGGGAACGAGATAATTATATCATGGGAACGAGATAATGACATTGTGGGAACGAGATATTACATTGTTTGTATGGGCTCTTAGCGTAAGATCTCGAGGTAAATAAAAAATGCAAATGAGTCGCGTCATGACAAAACCAACATAGTGGGTTTGCGACCAGCATGGATCTAGACCAGCCTGCGCATCCGCGCAGTCTGATCAGGATCCATGCTGTTCGCTATCAGTTTCTCTACTTGTAATAGGGTTTGTAAGCGAACAGCATGGATCCTGACCAGACTGCGCGGATGCGTAGGCTGGTCTGGATCCATGCTGGTCGCAAACCCATTATGTTGGTTTTATCACGACGCGGCTCAAATGTCAATTCTGAGAATATGCGTTATAATATCGATGTCTTGTCAAAAATTCTTAAGTGCCTAAGCGAGAATGTTTTCACTGAATAATTTAATGAGAAGACATAAGTTCAAACGTATCTGATTAAAGAATGCCATTTCACATATTTCTTCACACGGGGGAATTTCAAACAATGAGCAATATGTTTGTAGCATTTATAAGTGAAAAGTAAAGCCGTGTCACAAAAAAAATCAAAACAAATCTGATACTAAACAATTATAGAATATTAAATACAGTCATTAGTTTAGTGATGCCAAATATCAAGTATTCCACAAATACAAAAAAAAAAAAAAAGGCCAACTAAATCTTTACATCCTGTAAATCTTTCTGGTTCTAAAAGGTCAAATGGTCCAATCAGAATTCCTCACATATACATTAAACACCTATCATTTCAAGACGTTATTTAGAGACCACCGCACATATCTAACCAGTGAGTTGTTTCGGCTGGAAGTAATTTATACGAAAAACCGGTGGGGACATTTCAACTTCATGTATTTCATATTTTCAAATTCACGAATTCACAATTTCAAATTCACGAATTCATGTTTCAACATCATGAATTTCACGATTTCAACTTCATGTGAAGTTGAAACCGTGAATTCGTGAATTCCGTATGCTGAAAACTGGAATTCAAAATATTGAATTCGTGAAGTTGAAATGTCCCTACTGGTCTTTCGTAAATTCATCGTGACTTGCGCACCATTTAGTGTATATAGTAGGTCTTGACCAATGACTTGTGTGTAGCATTTCACATCATTCTCTCACTCCGTTTTTCAAGAATTTGTAGAGTCATTTCTTTTGCAAAAAATGACATAAAAAGCAAAGCAAACACGTTAACACATGCTTTAACTTAAAATTGAGCCGATAATTGCACAAAAACGACTTTTCATTTAAATTCTGAGAAGATCTGTTAGTAATATAATCATTTGCACATTTTCCATTATAAGTGCACAGATACAGTGTAAGTAATGTTAGACTGTCATATTTTATGAGCTAGGTAATGTTTGAATACAATTAGATCACATCTGTGGTTGTTTCTAAACTCAAAATTTGACCATTTTATGTTAAACATTAAACTCGCTACAGTTGGTGCTAGCGGACTAGGACGTAGCTTGCACTTTCCAGTATTGTTAATGAAAGGGGTCCATGAAACTGAGCCTGCAGCATTTTCAACTTTGTAAATTTTGCCAATCGTTAACGAGATATTATTTTTAGCTCGACTATTCGATTAGATATAAGTAGAGCTATTGTAGTCATCCGAGCGTCGGCGTCGGCGTAACCACTTTTGTTAAAGAATTATGCCCCTTTTTCAACTTAGAATTTACATTTAGAACTGAATACCACCTCCGATATTTTCATATTCTTTTGAAACAAGTTGAAATTTTATACTCTTCTTTGAGAGCATAATAGGACTCTCTCTAAGGCCTATAACTTTAACATTGATTTAAAGAAAATTTTTGTCCTTTTGTTGTTAACTCAGAAAATTTTACATCATCAAGGCTCTTTTACTATCAAGCACTTAGAATAGTCGAGCGTTGCTGTCCTACCGACAGCTCTTGTTTTTTTCTATTCTACACTCGCTGTTTATCTCATTAGTGTTTTTAAAGCTATTGATATGACTGTGTACAACATTTCTATGTGACAGAAATTACAATTTATGGTCATATAATCAAAGCATTCCGTGTCTTGCTTCATGAATTATTAATTTGTTTACGTCTAGGATTTTGCAGACAGACAGTCTTACACGTGTATGAAGGAGTGTTTCTAATTGTTATAATTTTGTTCATGAAAACAGTGAAGCAAAAGAAAATATAAACAGGGAAGAATGGCAAGTTGGTGTGAATAAGTAAGCGCATAAGTTCGAACTTTTCGTGTCAATATATTTTAAAGCCCACTTTCTACCTCAATTTTTGCATAAAATTTCAATTTTCGTGGGATCGAGCTTGCGTGAACCATCATCATTTGATCACTGCACTGCTTAGATTTTATTCAAAACTTTTAAGTTACATTTTGTTTTGTTGGGCTTTCTTTAAGGATTCTGTATATATCTTATTTGTACATGTAAACCATTGAATCTTTCTGGTTCAAGCAGTTGAAAAATCATCTCCGCCTTTTTTATTCTATTTGCTAGATCAACTGCTAGATCAACTGCCCGCAAACAGAATTGCAAACGAAACCGTGAGCTTTTTTTTGTAAACCAGGTCATCAAAAGGTCCATATACAATTTCAATTTATTTGTAAACCCTGGCATGATCAATTTTTCTGTGACGGATTGATTTTCAATAATGAATACTTTCTTCTATAACATAGATATAACACATTCATCTAATAAAGCTAGAGTCTCAGTTACATCCCGGCAGAGCAAAACGAAACCGTGAGCTTTTTTTGTAAACCAGGTCATCAAAAGGCCCATGTACAATTTCAATTTATTTGTTAACCCTGGCATGATCAATTTTTCTGTGACGGATTGATTTTCAATAATGAATCACTTTCTTCTATAACATAGACATAACACATTCATCTAATAAAGCTAGAGTCTCAGTAACATCCCGGCAGAGCCTCGGTTAACGTCCTGGATGATCCAGGAACGACCGTGGTACGACCGGGAACAACCGAAGTACATCCGTAACTCTGCCTGCAACGTCCGGGATGATCCGGGAACATCCGCGTTCGACCCCGGATGTAATAAAATATTTAACATCTCCGGGGTGGTACAGGATGAGCTTTGCCGGTTTCATCCTAAGCTCTACCTGGAACGACCGTGGTAACCCCGGGGTAGCATCGTAGCTCTGCCGGTACAAACCGGGGATAATCTGGGCATGATATAACCGGTAGAGCTACGATAGAGCCCCGGTATTGGCTGACAGAACCCTGGTGAAGGCCGACAGAGCCTTGGTGAAGGCCGGCAGAGCACTGAAGGATGCTGACAGAAGTCCGGAACATGACGATGAAGCTACAGTTGATCCCGGTAGAGTCCCGGCAAAGCCCGGTTCATTTAAAAAGAATCACGAAAATTTGCGATGATTTCACTTGTTTGTATAAAACCCTTCTCATTTCCCTTTTATCAAGTCTTCCATAAGGGTTTTCAGAAAATCACCATGAATTACTGTTCTGGATCAAAAGATACAATATAAAATAGATATTATGTATCAATGTTATCATTTTTGCGCGTTTTCAATACACCGGGGTTCTACCGGGGCTCTGCCTGGATCGACCAGGGCTCTGCTTGATTTAACTGGGGCTCTTCCTGCGTCATCCGGGAACGACCGGGAAAGCACCGGCATAGATCGTAGCTACACCTGGGCTCTGACTGTATGATCCGGAGCACATCCTTGACGGTAAGTTGGGAATTACCGTAGCGCTGCCGGGGTAAGTGTGACTGCAACAATAATTTTAAACCCGGATCATCCCGGTAACTTACCGGGGTGGTCCCGGGCTCTGCAAGTAGTAAGTGAGACCGCAGCTTAAGGTCCCGGTTTTTGTTACAGAATACATTATGATTATCGATATGAATGCGAAAACTTTCCGGTGAACCCTCGTATTTCTGCGCCATTGAAAAATTGAATAGAATTGTGTAAGCAGATAAACTGTTATTCTGGTTATAGGCATTAGCCATCAGAAGATCCAGGTCAGCATGTGCAACAATACTGCTTGCTAAACAACTTTTATATTTCAATTTAACTTTGATATTTAAGAGAACAGAAGAAATGAAAATGCACCAATAGGCAAAAATGGCTTTCAGGTTCGGGTGGAAACTTTTCGTGTGTCTTGTTTTTATCTATTTCGCACGCTCGTTGTACTGCATTCAAGTGTCAACTTCTGTTTTTAGGGTTCTGAAAAGGAATAATCGAATTAAACAATGTCCAGGAAGTATTGTAAACGAGGTAACTCTTTCTTTTTAACCACTTGTAACAGTATTAATTTAAGAAAAAGAACACATACGATAATTTTATCATTTACGTTGATTATAGATAAAATGATAAAATAAGTATGTTTTTAAAAACACTCATGATAACGTATTGTTTGAGATTACAGCTAGAGAATATAGAAGATTTAAGAAGCGCATATTTTGATACAAAGGAAAAAGGGAAAAACAAAAATAACAAAAAATGATAATAATTATAAAAATAATTATGAAAAATAATTAACAGCTGCACATATTTTAATAAAAAAGAAAAAGGAAAAACAATAATAACAAAAAGATAATAATTATAAAAATAATTATAAAAAATAATGAACTGCTTAACAGTTTTCTCCAACTTGAAACATATTCAAGTCGTGTGTTCTTGTTTTTATCTCTTTTATTTGCCAGTATATAATAATGTTTCATTTCGAGAAAAAGATATTTTTTTTGTGTTTCATATTTATTTGAGTGAAAAAAAAATTATCATTTGTTACATAAATTTAATTCCTATGTCTATAAGGCATTTAAATGGTTAACTCCAGAACATTTCTAAAATTTGGCAGTCCCAAAACAGATGCTCTTTTCTTTCAATATTCCTAATCAGCTGGCTTACTGAACGTCGGTGGTTCTACTCAGGTGCCAGTTCGTGTCGGAAACACGGAAAGGCACCTGAGGTCTTCCTCCAGCAGTAAAGTTTGAACGTCACCGATATGACATATACTGTGCCGATGTGACGTAAAACCGAAATAAACAAACAAACAAACAAATATACAAACTTTCAATATTCATACAGCAAAAAATCACTGGAGACTAGATTCGGTTTGTTAACATCGAAGGAGAAATTGTTTGAGCAATGTTCCTGTGTAAAACAATAACAATATATTGAAAGTTTTGTAAAACATTAAGTTTTGCCGTGAACAAAAAAGGTTTTCTTGTATATTTTGTCATTGAAATTCCTTTTGTGGAAACGTTTTCTCCGTTTTATTTTCAATTTGTTCTGTTTAGTTTTACTAAGTCTCATTTCCTTTTGTTTCAGTCATGAAAGGTTGAAAAGATTTTTTTATTTGATAAATATTGTACATTTCCAACTTTTGGAAATATTTAATTCTTTATATTAATTTTGATTTGTTCGCATAGATTTCGAACCTTTTATTGTTTTTACTCCATGACTGTAGTAATTATTTTAAGAAAGTATTCTCGATTTTTAATTTCAGTATCTTTGTTAAAATTACTTTTAAACAATAAGAATCTTTGAAAACGATACTCGGTCGAAGTGAAACTGGTAAACATGCACAATTACGTTATTTTTATGTTTCTAATACAAAAAGAAATCATGTAGCTAAAAAATAACCACTTTGTAAACAATGAAATATTGATATTGATGATTTTTCAAGCAGTCGAGATCTATTCAAGGTGTCCCTTTTTATTGTTTGTCTTTACAAAAGTTTTAATCATTAACATAAATACATATATTAACATAAATTAACATAAATATACTCATTCCTGTACTTTATTGTAGAATAGTTAGTTAGTTTACATTTTATTTTAAAATGACCAATGAGATTCACCGACTATAGTTTGTATTTTTAAAATGGCCAATGAAAATTCTTGTTATATTCAGGCCTTTCTTTTTAATTATACAGGAAGTCAAACTGATAACAGACGGACTTCGTCCGGCAGAATTGATTTGACCTATTGTTTATAAAGTGTAAATTTCTCTTTATTTTCTTTCAATAATCCATGGTTATGTCAATCAAAATATTCTTTATATTCTTCTTGAATTTATAAAACAATGAAAATTGACAAGTTTATCTTATCCAGTCCTCTATATTTGAAGTCTTTTATACTAATATCTCTTTTAGTTTCACAAAAGAGATACGCTACTATTCTAAATATAATTTTAAATTTAAAAATTCAGATGACTTCAGATAGATCAATGTTTTAAATGATATTGTTATGTTTAGAACAGAAATAAAATGTGTACCCGATGTTGCATACGTTACTTTATCTGGGGTCTGTGGTTGACTGATTAAGGTCGTAGATTTTAAATAACCCGCCCCTTACTGACTCTACTTTATCTGGAGTATGTAGTTAACTTGTTAAGAACGTAGATTTTAAATTACCCTTCTTTCCCTCACTGCCGTGGACTCGTATCCAGCCAGGAAACAGGTTCCTGTTTATGTTTGGAATAATGCACAGAAGGGCACCTAAAGTGTTTCTCCACCAGTAAAGCTAAAAAATGGCCTAATGACGTTTACATTGATATTGCGACGCAAATCCCATCAAAGACAAAAAAGATATTTTCTTGTCTTTACTTTAGGCAAAGCTTGTTGGTTATCGAGTACCAGACGGGACCGGCAATTTCGAGGGTCTGCAGAGATCTTGGTTAAATCACCAAACAATTGAAAGTGGATACAGCTATGCGATACGAGAAAGCTACTATATCAGCTTCAAGGAACCTTTAATCGTAAGTATAAATGATGGGAGAGGAAAGGGGTCATATGTATCGTTTCCCTGCTATATACAAACATAGAAAATGTAAAATTTCATTGTGAAACTGAAAAATAAGATCAACAAGGAAAGGATGACACCAAATGAGCACATCACCAAGCTACAATTGACTACTAGGAGCCAAGATGAAAAAAGGCAAAGGCTAAAGCTGTTTAGCATGAAACATAGTTAAATGAACAAGTGTCAAGTTTGCTAAAATAAAAGCTATGGTATCAATATTTGTTTTGTCCCGGCGTACTAGTTTTTTTTATTTTTTTTATTTTCTTTTTTTTTCAAACATTAGCATCATCGCCTCTTAGCCAACAAAGTTTAGAAGAATGGGTTGTTACCGATTCTTTGCTAAATCAATATTTGCACTGCGATATTTGACTCCCATAGCAACCAGTTAATCCAATAGAAACCGTTAGTTCTCCATAGAAACCTGAAACTTTCATAGTAGACAATTGACTACTGTTAGCAACCACATATGTCCAATGTAATAATTGATTTCGAATACCAAAAACTTACTTCTACAGTCACCATTGACCTTTCATTGCAAACGTTTACATTCAGTTTTAAACCAAAGATATTTTTATAATCTTAACTATAATGAAACTATTACATGCAGTGCATTTGTATTCAAAAGCAACCGTAGGCTTTAAAATAGCAACTTTTGACTTTCTTAGAAACAATTCATTTTCCTCAACTTATGACTAAAGTCTACTTTTCATTTTATCATATAACCAATACTTTCCAACTGTTGACCTTTTTCAAAAACCATTGATTTCCGTAGCAAATATTGATATTTCTTAGAAACAACTATTGAGTCCCATACTATTCAATAAAAAATGATTTCGTACTTGTCTGCACAACTTAGTTACTATGTTTCTTCGAAATGTGTTACACGAACAAAGATGATTGCTTGTTGATAATTTGCCTATACATTTGTTATCAGCTGACCTAGATTTTTGCCAAGTGATCTGCTTATTTGTATTCAGAGCTACAGCTTTGAGTACTGAACATATTCAGATGCAGAAATAAATTTTGATAACAGTTGAACAGATTTCTGTGATATACTTTCTAGTGCTTTCAGTTCTGTAATAATACATATTTTACAATACAAAAGGCCATTGAATTTTGATGCCGTGTATTCCCATCATATTGGTATTATTTTTCTTGTTGGCTTATTTCAGGACTTTAAGCAAGAAAGAGAAAGGCCTTTTCCTGGAATTATTGTTCATGGCTCCAGACTTGATGTTCTATACTCTAATCCGGAGTTTGGAAATGGGAAACAAACGTAAGTTATGTTGAATTACTAATGATTTCTTAAATATTAAAATATGTAATTATATGAAAAAATAGTTTGTCCTATTTTCGTATTTTCTCCTGTTTTTTTTTGTATCAAATTTTAAGTACTGTTATTTATTTTCTTATGAGTTATGGCAAAATTTGCATAACTATTAAAACACACACGCGTGCATCGTTTGTCGTCCGTTTTTGACCACATTTTCTAAAAATAAAAACAACATTGAGTTTGCATCTTGTTTGTTGTCTGATGTTCATGAAAAAGACGTAATGTAGAATGGTTAGAATCATGTATTGTGGAAGAATTGCTCTGTGAAAGATTTGATGGACTTGATGTAAGTTAGGGATTTGAATCTAACGGAGCTGAAACTGTAATGGAAAGATCAGTGGAAAGATTGGATAACGAGTTCTGATCCGAATGTAAGTCAGAGGAAGCGGGCTTGTAGAAAGACTCAGTTGTTTTGCACAAAGGCATCCCCATAAAGGGAAGTAAAAGGTTCCTGTGCAAAACCTTAAACCTTTCCTTGCTGTTTTCCTTCTTCACCTCATAGATGGGAATTCAGAGGTGGGCTGGCTGAGAATGATGTAGACATCCTTCTCCCATCTATCGGCAAGTTTGGATTTTCGATCACCGGGCTTCAATTCCGCTTTCTCTCACACGGAGGTCATAGTACCTTTTATGTTTCTTGCCTTGTTTCTTGGCCTCTCAAACTTTGTCTTTTGCCGCCTTATCTGTGATATGCAGGGTTCATAACCTTTCATCCCTTTCAAAATTCCATTTTATTTAGTTGGTTTCTTGTTTAGGCCACACGCTTTCTTTTACTTGGGGATCATACGTCGCTTTTCATAGAATGGCACGGAAGTGTCACATTGAATGTTCAATGATAACCGCCGTATGGACACATCTGCAGATGTTTCTAAATTCCAAACTTTGCATTTTCATGTATAAATGTTGAATTCTGATGAAGCTGTTGCTAAAGGACCAAACCGAGCCTGCACCATTTTCAATTTTTCCGTTTTGGACTTTCTTTAGGGGCTTTTATGTTCTCTATTGTATAAACAATACATTGAAGTCTTTTTGTGAAACATAAAGATTGCGAAGTAGACATCTACAATACTTATGTAAACACATGATACTAAATATCCTGTCCTGGAGTCACTTAGTGCATGTAGAGTTGTATTTAAGAATACTAAAAAAAAACCTAAAAAAACAAGAATGCTATGATGGCTCTTATTCGCTCAACAAAGGATTCACAAAGATAAACTTAACTTGACATTTCTGTTAATCAAAATATTGCAAGGAATTGAGGGGTTGTCATTTAAATCTCATTTCTGTATCAAACATCGAAGATGTTAGCCAAACTTTGTTATGGACCACCTACAAATCATCACAAATCATTCAGGTTCATTAATTAATCTGTTTGTTTGTTTGTTTCATTTTACGCCTTTACCAAACAGTATTTCAGTCATATAGGCGGGTAGTTTTCTAACCAGCGTTCCTGGAGAGTTACACCAGTACTAGACTACCTTCCTCCGCGCTAAACTACCAAAGCATCTCCCGGGGATCGAACCCACGCCAGAGAGGTAACTGGATTAGAAGTTATCGACTCTAACCCCTCGACCACGGAGGCGGTATTTAATGTTAATCTGAAGCATGGTTAAAGAGGAGAGGTCATAAAAAGCTTTGTTCTTATTTAAGTTTTGTTGGTCATTCTTGAATCAGTGAAGTAGAATTATTGCAGCAATTTAAGAAAGGACCAATTTTGTTTATGTTTTATACATTTGAAATATGAATTGATATAATTTAGTTATTGAGATCAGATGTGCATTGATGTACAAATTAAAACAGTAAAGACGAGCACGCACAAATATATCCCAGAGAATAAAATTACCTTAGAATGAATTTGTCAAAAATTACAAGCATGTATACAGGAAATTCTAACACGACCCGCATTTTTCCCTATTGAACATAGCAGACCGAAAGTGTGTGTTATTATGCAATAGAGTCACTGTTTGATGTCCTATATTTAGACATGTGACGTAATCATTATACATGTGACGTAACCTCTATAAAATCCAACGCGCTGACAATCAGTACGGAAACAAACCAGGCGCAATTTTGCTTAATAGCAGATACGGCAGCGTTTATTTGTTTATGTCGTGTTAGAATCGAAATAATATATCCAAAACGGTGATTTTATCGCTGTATCACATCACTGTTTGTCGTTCGGATGCGCATAATTATATCACTCAGGTTACGCCCTCGTGATAAAATTCCTCGCATCCGAACTCCAAACAGTGATGTTATCCAGCAAAAATAATAAAATTAGGAAACGTTGTGTCAAATCTGACAAAATATAGGATAGCAATGTCGGGGAAACGGAGACTTCTTCACTCATTCGAAGAAAAGCAGAAAACCATCAACACTCTCTAAGACTACGTAATAAAACTATTTCGCAGGAAAAATTAAGACGAGATCGAAGGTTACAATTACATTCTACGGTCTACAATAAACAAGAATAAGAAGAATTGAAACGTACAAATAACAAATTAAGATTCTAGAGAACAATAATTTACATATACATGTTCCGTTCCAGAAAATACACCCGTATATGGAATAAATAAAGCAAACCCGCAAGTTGAGGAAGGGAATACACAATAATTTATCACTAATAGATTAAAAGGAAAATCCATCACGGGTTTCAGTTTTATCAATAAAACGAAGTTACTAGAAAGCGATCTAATTTTTCACGAAAAATTATTTACTTGATAACCCAGTCCCAGTAAATTTATTTTTATCTCTACGACAATTTCAATGATGTACCAGAGATGTAAGAGGTTTGAATTCATTAAAACAATGTAAAGATAGCTGATCTTAATTAGTATCCCATATATGAATAAAACATCCCAAAATAAAAGAAGAACATGACACGTTAACATGGCTTCCAAAATGGTATTAAAGTGAAAGTTTTCACTACAACAGTTATTGAGGTCTGAAATGAATTACACGGCCACATGTATTATCTAGCTACTGCAGCATTAGTTACGAATTAAAGACAAAATAATCACAGTAGTATACCGTCCCCGAGATATCTTCAAAACAGACATACCCTGTGCAACACTATTGTTAGATTCGAATAGCAATATTACATTAAATGATATTATACATGTTGCATGCTGAGAAACTTGTAGACGTTGCTGACTTTCTGTCCATGGTCAGAAGTGTATAGTCGTAGTGTTGCATGTTCCGTCTATATTTCTATATATTTATGTCTGCAACGCAGTAAAGAAATTCAGTAAACGCCCGTTTGAAAACTAAGAATTAATAAGTTAAAAGCGACAAATGGATACTCTAATGGGGTAACACTAATTATAACCACATACAAAACTTGCAGATTACGTTTCAATATCTACAAGTGCTTGCCGACACAGTAGTTTTCAGCATAAAAAGCTCAAGCATTAATCACTGACCAATTATCCACAGTGTTGAATATATACCCATCAGGGACACAGTCTGTACTTGTTAATTCATTATTCTGTAGAAAAAACTTAAAAAAGTCCAAACAGCTACAATATCATTATAAACAAGGAAAATATAACTACTCTCTGAAAGCGCCGTTCCACTGATGTTCCGTACTTACACGGACTGAAATTAGCAAACCCTTTGTGACAAGACGATTATTTAAGTTACACTTCTTGTAGGATTCTTACTGGAAGATCGTGCAATTTAATAAATTGGACCTTCAGCGGTACACATGTATTTTTTCTTATCAGGATCCATTCTCAAACAGGCAGAAAATAGTTCCTACCATACCTCCTTATGAAGATAGTAACAAAAAATACATGTATATAAGTACGAGAGATCGATTTGGAAAAGTTTTAGAAAGTGGAGAGCTTTGGAAAAGATACAATCATTAGCAGATTCATTTATTACGAAAAATATATTTCAAATATCTGAGATTCCTACTTGAATAAGTGTATCACCTGATCAGTATTATACAATAGAAGTTAAATACTATGCCAAGGGTGTTCCATAATATGACATGTATTCGCCACTGGCCCAGATCATAGGACAGAGGTACCTTCTCCTGAGAGAAGCATATACAAAGATTGTATACATTCTACCACCTCAGAAGAATCACGTTTTGATAGAGATAAATTCAATAGTAAATCCGTAGTATGGGGCCCATTAGAAAATAGCATCTTGACAGCAATTAAACGTGTCTAAACATCCACATATTTTTAATGCTTGTTTATGAGTATATCCTTCCAATCGTTAAACAAACAGCTGACGCGAGGAACCGTAATTGCTCTCTGAATACGAAAGGTAAGAGTGAGATTAGAAAGAGTGAATGTTGGTAGAATCGAGTGTGGTGGAGGAATACATACCTATTGGAAAACAGAACGTGCATGTGTATCGCAAACCTTTGCTTGGTGATCTGTGGCATATCATGGTTGCAAGATCCCTAATTATGTCGAATACATTGCGTTTCATGGCATTTATCTCTTCACCTTGCAAGCCAGAAAAGTCATGTTAGAAATTGATATGAATATCACTTTCTGCATGTATTTAATAGAAGTACTTAAATGTTCACGCAGTCTCTGAAGTCGTAAGAGAGTAACTGCTATTCAAAAGTTGACGTATTATCCTCTATCTAGAGGAATATCAGCGTTCAAGAGATTGGTTGTGTGGCGATATAAAGTCTACTGTGAATGTGACGAGACGACATTGGGAGTTGTTGCGGTGGTGTCCAAATTTTTTATAAATTTATTAGTCTGATGCATAAAGAGTAGTGTGGTTCAAGGATATTTCACGGGTGAGGGGGGCGAGATTTGTAAACACAAAAATTAGTTTTTATAAATACAAATAGCTTATATATTAATTTTATTCTTGGTAAGCTATATCATTAATGAAATAAGTGTTTAAGGTGGACAATCAAACAAATCAGCGTGAGGATTATTTGAAGTGCAAATTTGTGTTGTGGAGTGTTTAATATTAAATATATAGTGGATGCTTCTACTTGGAAAGCCAGAAGTGTAAGCTCTGTGATATGTGATTAGTAGCAAGCGAGAGTTGGCTATATTGGATAAATCTTTACACACGTGTAATAGTTTATCACTACGTTGTCTCAATGTTCTTTGTCAAATTGATGTTTAATGCTGTTCAGTAGTAAATATTGATGTTCTTTTCAATAAAATTCGCTTTTCAAACAACCCCATTGCAGATATTTTCTACAATTTTTTTTCATCAAATGCTATGAGAATATGCTTCTGCAGGTGTTGTGTGAATTTCACAATTCTAGAACATGCAGATTATTAAATGCAAAGATTCATTATTGTTAAGCTGATCAACAGGAAATAGAATATTCAACGAACATCGGGGTTTATAATATTTGTTGATGACGCATGTAACTGCATGTGTAATTCCATTATTTTTCCATGAAAATAAAAGTATAAAAACGTGCTTTATAATATTGACTATAAGGCAACTGTAATTATAAAATTTGAACGTACAATTTCATTATGTAGAGTGTTGTGGTTATCTTTGTCTTTATACTAAATTTCAGACAAAGGATGTAATCATGTTTCAATTGTTAGGCAATGTTACATGCTGATGTGGTGCATCTTAAAACTACCAGTATGGGTCATAGGTAGAAATAATCTTGTTCTGTGTATGTGGGCATTATTAAATACTAACTTGGAATGACCAGAAAATTCTTTTATTTCAAACAAGTGTACAGAATGTAGCACATTTAGCTTCCAACTATGAGCAGATTGTAGTTTCAGAGAGAATGATACTGCGTGAATTTTCGTTGATGCACTTTGTATAATGTTAGCCTTTACAATCGAGAGATCTATTGAAAATGGGATTTGAGTTATAAACGAGATGATCAACGTTAAGGAAATCGCGTGTGTGTCAGTAATAAGGCGCATGACCATGTGCGGCGCGTCATAGGTATTCCAGTTGGGTAGTGCAGTACAAAGCCAGATGTCATTGATCCCAGCGCGATCCGCGCAAACATCAAGATATGGATTATATCATTAAAATGATAAAGTAATTGTATAATCTTTAGTGAAATTCATAAGAAATATATGCATAGGCCCACAAGTGAATTTATCGACCGGGAAGGGGGGTGTTATGGGTGGGCTGTTAATCAAAGAGAGAATAAAGACTAGTTTATATATACGAGGGGAAAACAGACAAGAGCACAAACAAAAAGTGTCACCCAAATTATGGAAGCAACAAGACATACATCTGAGGAAACACAGTTGGGGGCTGGCCGCCTTGGGAGACGGGTATAAACGAGACAGTGCACCAAACGCTCGCTCTTAACCATGTTCTATAAAAAAGTGTAAAATAAAATGATATCCCCGCCAAGTGAAATTCTAACAGTTGTCATGGTTACAAAAGGTAAAAATAAGTAAAACACTAAAATGATCATGTAGAAAACATATAAAAGTAAACCCAATGACCATAACAAAAGTACTCAATGTCCTAAAGGAAGACAGAGCAACAAGAAAATCACCTACAAGGGCCCGACGAAGCAAGGCAGAAGACAAACATTAAGACAATTCAGTCCCAAAAGGGCTTTACGAACTATCCATCATAGAGTCTCCCACTTGGTCCGTCAGATGCAATCAAAAGAGGAAAGCGTAGTGTCCAACTGTAAAAGGGTTGAACACTAAACATGCAGTATGTCTTAAAATAGTAGGGTCATAACCTCTTTTAATAAAACGTTTAATGATTTTAGAAAAAACATCAGAAAAATTACCATGACCCAAAATCTTACGAAGTTTGTAAACCACATCGCCATAAAAACCAGGCTGGCTAATCCCTTGTCGCAGAAGAGTTTTTAAATCACTATTGAATTTAGAAATTAAATCAAAGTTACGATTGTAAAATTTAGTAAAATATTTCCGTAATTATATATAGCGGTAGCCCTGTTTTAGAAGCTTGCCTGGTAATAAAAATATTCCGCTCGTTGAAATCCTTTACGTTGCTACAAGCTCTAGCGAATCTAATTAACTGAGAAACATAAACCCCGTAAGATGTTGCATGGGGTTACGTCTCCATCCAAATGTGGATAATTAACTATACAAAAGTCAAAGTCATCTCTTTTTATCATAAATTTTCGTGTGAATAGAATTGTAGTTGATAGTAATATGAAGATCCAAAATGATGAACTAAAATTTCAAGAGTTCGTTTTATTAAGTTGTAGTTCATGCGGATAAATGTCAGACACCATTTGATCAAAATAAGGATTATCTAAATTAAAAATATCATCAAGGTATCTGGAAGTATTATTAAATGCGACTATAACATCTTGTTGTTTCTCTTCAGAGAGACTCAACATAAAGTCTCTTTCATAGCAGTACAAAAAACAAATTGGCGACCAGGGGTGCACAATTAGTACCCATAGGAATTCCTATGATCTGTTTAAATAGGGTATTACCGAACCTGACATAAATGTTGTCTAAAAGAAAAGAGAGTGCTCTAACAAACTTCGTCACAGGTCCACATATTATAATGTTTAACAGTACCGTTAGTAAAAAAAGCTTTGTTAGAATTACATGCTAGAAAGGTAACTTTTTTCCCGTGCAAAAGTTTTCTGAATTAGGGAAATTAGTTTTTATTGATTAATTTATGTGGCAAAGTTGTATAAAGTGTAGAAAAAATCGTATGTACTGACAGTTGAAGCTTGAAAGTTATTAATTTTGAATTTATCCAAGATTTCACCAGAATTTTTAATTGACCAAAAGAGATGTTTTCCCTGTGTTTTCATAGACTTTATCACAATATCTAATTACATGTTTTTTAATGGCAGTCAAACAAGACGTCAATAAAATAGAAAGTTTACTTGTAGTGCAAGATGTAGAATTAGCAATAAATCTGGCTTTGTAAGGTTTTTTTTTATGTAATTTAGGAATCCAATACATAATAGGAAGTTTGAGTTCTTTTTCATTAATTTGGACTTTAAGATTGGAAATATTAGTAATATGATTGTTTACAATGTCTTTTTCGGAGGCAGAGGTTTTAGAATACGCATTAGTGCTATTTAGTTCCTTATGCAAAACGTTAATGTAATGGATTCGTCAAACAATTATAATATTATTAGCCGCCTTGTCTGCTGGCACCAAAACAAATTTTGAAATGAAAAGCTAGAATATCTTTTTTCAGATGTCTTAAAGTAAGTCTTGGTTTAGGTGGCAAAAGATGTTCATTTCCACGATAAAAATTAATACGTGAATCAATAATTTTTAAAGATGTTACGTTTCCATGTAACTAGAGCATTACTATCCGCATTTTCACGGCGACACCATTTGACCGAAAAATCCTCTATAGATTCAGCAATCTGACCACGACAAGCATTAAAATCAATCTCAGAAGGAACCCTGTATTTAGGTCCTTTCAAGAATAAGTTACGAATTCTTTTGTCTGCAATTATATCAAAATTACCAGTGATTATATGGCCAAAATCTGAATTACAGAATTTAGAAGTATTGCAGTCTCAAGTTGTTGGAGTATTAGACTGAATATCTAAGTCAGAAACCACTTTGTTGTAATTAAATATGATATTTCTAACAGGTTTCTTATATTTATAGCAAATAATTGGTATCTCGGAGTTTTTGAAGTATAAAGGAACCCATGATAGTGATATGGTGTATAATGCTTAAAGATTGATCGCGGGAAATAAGACAATTTGAATCCAATATATCAAAATTTTGAAAAGGAGAAGCAATAAAAATAAAATTAAATATAGAAATTGAAGTCTGTTCATGAGCGATATTATAAAAGAATCTCACCGGGATATGTTGGGCATGAAATGTTAGGATTCTTAGCAGGTTCATCCAAAATCTTTACTTCATCCAACCAAAATATTCAGAAAATTTCAGTATTCCTAGTGGTTTTATTAAAAATCTCAAAGTCTAAGTCCCTGTGATGGTTGAATATTATTGAGACATAGATATTATGATATATAGATCTCCAAATACCCTTTTTACAACAAATACATAAATAAACTGTACCTTTAGAAAATGACAACAGTAAAAAGATTGTTAATAAGTTGTCACGTACTTCACTTCAGTGTTGTAAAGATTTTCTGGTCCTCTGTAATTGATTTCAGCACTTTTAAGAGTTGAAAATCGTGTAGAGCCTAAGTCCGTGCAAGGGGCGTGACTCATATCGCACTTTTCATAATTGCTCATGTACAGACTAAATCAAGCGAGTCTACAGTTTCCATGTAATTTTATTGTGATTAATGCTTAAATTCACTTTGACAAAAAGAAAAATACCATGCTTTGGAATAGCTGTTACTTTTTTAATTAATTTGAAAAAAAAATAGTTTTAAACTTTCATTCATGAATTTCGTGTTTAACATGTGGTTCTTAATCCACTATGACCCAATTCAAACAAATTTTTACAATAAATTTGTTTATAATAAACATCTTAAAATGACTATGCAATGCAGTAACTTCGATACTTAAAATTTAAGTTAGTGCAAAAACTATTGTAAGTGCACTTACATCTCTTTTTGCATTTGAAATCACAGTGCAAAACGTCTTATAATTGTAGAAGATTTTCTAATTACTTTTTATATATAAGTGAATGATTGTAATGCTTAAAACCAATTTTGTAATACATCAATGATATTTTAACATTATTGTCTGGAATTAAAAGGATTTATTCAAAACAAATCAGTGTCTGTGTCTCCTGTAAAATTTCAAAAATGTCAGTAACAGTACTTTTTTGCGCCAAGGTGACGATCTTTGCTCTAGAATGTACAGCTTTAGAGAAAATGATGTTTCATGCCATTCATTTAAATACTCGCCACGTGAGCACTTGTATAGGAAAATGCATTTAAGTTTTCTTAAGTGTTCTTACAATGCCTGCACCCTAAAATATTCGACATATTCCATTGCGTAGTGGTAATTACAACAGTTATTTAAATAATTCCTGTGGTTCTGCCTAGGGGTCACATATTTAACATAGCCTTTAGTAGGCTTTAATATTTAAAAAAGTTAGCGATCCATTATGACCCTCTTGTTGTAGATTGTATAATGTAAGATTAAGAAAATCAATCCATCAATACGAGATTTTAGGATAACTCAACATGAAATAGATAAATCTTTCACATGTTTCTCTATAACTGTTTGTTTATTGTTTGTTTATTTCATTTTTACGCCTTTTTCAACAGTATTTCAGTCATATAGGCGGGTAGTTTCCTAACCATCGTTCCTTGAGAGTTACACCAGTACTAGACTACCTTCCTCCGCGCTAAACTACCAAAGCATCTCCCGGGGATCGAACCCACGCCAGAGAGGTAATTAGATTAGAAGTCATTGACTCTAACCCCTCGACCACGGAGGCGGTACTTCTCTATAACTGAGGATCTACTAGACATACCTGCTTTAAAATCAGCCGTAATAGACAAAAGACAATAAGACACAATGTCGGAGAAATAATTCAAGTCTGAACAATGTTGCTTTATCTTTGTAAGCGCTTTCTCCGTTAGATTGTTTAGACGTTGATGAATTTTGACATTGGTCTAAATTTTGCTTTTGTGTGTCTTAGTTCATTTAAGAAGATTGTACCTGGTCTTAAAGTTTTCCGTTTCCGCATAGTAAAATGATTAAATAAATAAATACATAAATAAATAAAGTTAAAAAAACAACAACAACATAAAGGTGGTAAATACTGGTCTGTGTAAAGCCATTAGAATTAATATTTTAATACAATTACATTTTTTTCCTAATCTCATAATATATTGCGTTACCAATACAGTATCCAATTTAAAAGGGAGGTTATTGATTTAACATGTCTAAACAGTGATTTTGAAGAATCCAGAGAGCACAGCATCTTTAATCAATGTTCGTTAATGAGCTGATTCATATAAATTCTTCAAGCTAATGTTTAAATCGATATGCTGGCCATCATATTATTATGATATTATTAATCATGCCACAAATCACTAAATTAACAAAACCACAGCAGTTCATTTGTTTCCGTGTTTGTTTGATACGTTCCTCTATTCCGTGCTTTCTGGATCACAATTCACGATATTGCTTTGTACAATTACATGGTACTAGAAATAATCCGGGTAAAAAAATTCCATAGTATGATAAAAGATGGTATATTTCGTTGGTGGTAAAACGAACGGTCTGTTTTTAGACCAGAAAATTAAAGAATTGGTATTTCAAAGTGTCATTTCAATTTCTTTTTATTATGTAATGTGTTTGAAGAGGAATTTGAGACAGTTTCTGTTCTTTCTGGAGGCTGCTTTGAAGACGTCGGTTTTTTAAATTTTTAAATTATGTTTATTGGACTTTAAAGGGTTTTATTTTTTTAAAAATTTTTGTTTAAATTTTTTTTTTTTTTTTTTCCCTGTGTTTAAGAAAAAACGAAATGTATTCAGAAGACATTATCTGGTTCTGACGGTAAAAAACCGCACCATTTTTCGGTTTCGGAAAGTAATTTTTTTTTTAAAAAAAAAAAACTTTTTTTTTAGAAGTCTGCATCCATATAAAGTACATAGTAGAGGAACTTAAAAATTTAAAAACCAGACAAAAGGTGAGCTCCCTAACCAAAAAATGTGCATCAAATTTTTTGGTCATTAATTTTTCCTCATACAAGGGTTAAATTTTAGGGGAAGAGAAGTCGAAAGCCCCCGATTTTCACTATAAGTTACTCATTAATAAAGTATATATGGTAATAGTTTCCTGTAATTTGAAAAAAATGTTAAAAATTTGTAAACACAATAATTATAAGATACGTTGACAAAATATGTAAGTTTGTATATTTTCTTGTAAATTAATTGAGCATTAACGATATTATTGCCTCTCTGTTAAAGTCCCATATGAAAAGGCAGCACATTTTGTTTCGTTTACGTACAAAATTACAATAGGTCATGTAATAGAAACATTCAACATTAAAATCATGTGGTTTGTCTGTTGAAAATTGCATAAAGTAAATATTAACTTATTTAGATTTTATCAAAAGTGTTTATTATACCCGTTAATTATATTCAAGCTTGATCATACCAGGATTAAGATTTATACATTTCTTTATTCTCGAATTTTTTTTTAAATCTTGTACACATATACAAGTACTTGTAATTTGTCATTCAACGCTGATTCGATTAACAGTCGTTTACTTGTGTGTCTGGTTACTTCACTATTTTATGGGGATAGAACAAAAATTGTGTAAAATTGGCATAAAAACATAAAGAACCTTCTTATATCTGGAATAAATGAAAAAAAAATTATAGATTCAAAACAAAAATGTATAATTATGTATTAAAGGCAGATTAACAGGTTACTGTTAAACATTGTGATGAATTATTTTGAAAATAATCTATAAGTATATCAAACACATGTTTACAGGTTCTTTAATAAGAATCAAATCGAAGCCGGTGAATATCAACCCGAAGTGGAGCACCCGCCAATAAAAATGCCACCTGCATTTTTTACAAGGGATATTGTAAAGTTAACAATTGTTTTTCAAACCAAATTTGCAAAGGTATATTTTCTCTTAAATTTTATGCAAAACATCATTTACTATTAGCACATAGAATGTAAAATGAATACTTTTACTTTTATACTGGCTTAAACACAAACTGGGTCAATAAAAGAGCTTATCTATGCAAAATATCGAATGAAAAGCTTTTAGAATAAATTAAAAAACTTTTTTGCATTTTTTAAATTTCAAAATTCATTTTTGCATGAAAACCAAATTTATAATAAAAAACATTTTTTTAAAAAAAAATGTTTAAAAAAAAAACTATTTTTTTTTTTATTTTCAAAAAAGTATTTTCCTTCAATAAACATGTTAACAAAGCTTTGTTATCTTTGAATGTATGTTTCTTATATATCAGTTTCACTCCATATGATATAATTCTCCGTAAATTGAGTGTCCCACCCTACGCCATGTTTAACCTTTTTAATTATGGTTTTACTCTACATTAATTGTTACAGTACCTTTTCTCTTTTTTCCAGTTGATGATAAACGACAAGGATATATGGACGTTGCCCCTCTCAAGTTATACACTGTCTCGCGGCTATTCAGGCTTTTTCTTTGAGGAGAACACTTCCGGCACAAACACAAATCACATTTCCGTTCATGGCATCCGGATAAGCTTTGCTTGAAGATTATTTTTTCAAAAAACCTGTTTCAATGGCGTGGAATTAATAATTTAATATCCATTTTTACTTTAAGGCTAATGCACCTAATGAGTACAATAAAATTGAAAACAAAGGTTCGGATAGGAAGCCGTTTTATTATTACCGAATTTGAGAGTCTTGCTTTTGACACAAACAGATAAAATTTGAAAGAAATAGTTATCTTTCATTACATACCTAAATTAAAAAAAAATGACGAAGAAATGAAATGTTAGAAGAGGCGGTATATTTTTCTTCAGTTTATTCAGAAATAGGGAAGATGCGCCGGGTTTAAAACCTGTCCGTAACATAAGTTTTTTTGTGCAATTACTTTTTATTAGGAGTAATTATAATGTTTTGAATAACATGAGGTTGATTTTGCATGAGAATAATGCTTACGATGAAAATGTAATTAGATATATATCTGATGCAAAACGTTTTGTTTGGATTTAAAAAAAGAATACTCCCAAAATAGTTATATGAAATAAATATAGTAATAACTCGCCTTAAGATAGTTGAACATGCACAAAATCATTGCAAAAACGGATAAAACTTTCCTTAAAATAGCAAAGTGATATTTGTGTCGGAACATAGCAATACATATTTTTCGGGGGAATCAACCACATAATTATTGAACCAATCAATTTTACTGTTGATAAGTTTTTAAAAAAAAAATATTTCATAATATATCGTATAAATTCATACCTTTTAAGATAACTTGTTCAGTAAAGTGTTTTTTAAACTTATGTGTTTTTAAAGTTATGTCCCCCAATCCATTTCAAGTAAACAATCATTAGACTGCTGAGTTGTTGTAGTTTGAATTTTGTTACAAGTAATATGTAGGTTATTTTGTTTGGTGTGAAGACACTATATTCTATATTTCACAAACTACAGAACGAAGTGTAAGTGTTTTATCAATGAATCAGTATTTCTGTGTAAATGAATATTGTAAACTATTTTTAGATGTTCCTTAAAATATAGAAGATATTTGCTTTCCTTGCATGTGTATATATGATTCAGAGTGGTCACCAGATGCAATAGCTGATGTTCACGTGTTAAAATGCAAAAAAAAAAAAAACACCACACATTAACTTTTTATTTCTTGGTAATTTGAATTGATTTTGTACTGCATTATGTACATTTTGTGCCATCCTTCTCAACGTCATCAAATTATGACGTCACAATGTTAATAATTTTGTTTAAATTTATTTTTACCATTCAGAACATCCTCGGCCATTATTCATAATAACCTCGGAAACAATATGGAGTGTAAGAAGTTCTACCACGTGGTTTCAATTGTAACTAGAGACAGAAAGTGTTATCTTCGATAATGTAAAATGAATATATATATATTTTACATTTAATTTTTTAAGGAAAATATAGTGTATCTCGGTACAATTGTGATTGAAAACATGTCTGACTACTATTTTCAGATTTAATATGCCCATTGATCTACAATTATAAACAAATCAGACTCTATATGCCAGCAGGTTTTGCATTTTGTACTTTCAGTTTCTACAACCATAATAATATGTATAGAAATGATGTATTGTTTACATTTATAACATTGAATTTGCTTATTTTAGGTGGACTTTTGCTACATATATTTGTAAAGAACTTGTCAATAACTCCCAGCATTAAATTACTATTTCTTTACATTTTTGTTTCTTTGCGTAGGTTTGACCGAAATACCGTACTCATTCTGTGTAATTATTCCATTGTATTGGAGGTCCTTATCACAAAACTGAAGGAAAGGTCCAACAAGTTCCGCAATATCTTGAAATATTAATATGCTTCATGTTATCATATTTACTCTTATTAATTTTTGTAGCTTCTAAAAACATTTCTTAAACTTACATGTTTTAAGATATTCATGACTTCAGCAATTGAAAGCAATAAACATTAAGTGTCGCATTCCTACCTTTTGATAAATATTTCGCTTTGAGTCTGCTTTATTTTGTTTTGTGTCATTTCAGTGGTAAAAAATCCAAACCTTTTTCACAAACAACTGAATCTTCAAATTTTAAATCTCTGTTTGTTGATAAATTTCTTGTCAGGGAAATTCTTTTTGTATCATAAAGCATGGCGCAGGGGTGTAATTAAGGAAACAACGATTTTACACTAGTGCAATAAAGAACCAAAAAAATAATTGGTTTAGGCAAATATGTTTATTTTGCATCGTGCAATAGACAGAGAAATTAAATTCATTTTTATACTTCCCGTGCTAATTTTTTGTACTTTCTTATATTTGAACTTGTATCACTTCTTACATTATTTATACTTTATGGCTATAATGTTGTTAAAATATTTATGCAAATAAATGTTGTTGTTGTCATGGAGTTATGCCCAATTTCTGAAGAAAAAGTACAATATATTTACGAAATGAGTCAAAGCAAATATTTTTTGTACATAGCATTGGTTTAAAATTTGTATATAATGACTATTTCCATTTAGGGCCCTAGTTCTTTAAACCAACACAATAAAATAGCATTTATGTACAAAAGACGTAATGTGTGTATGGTCCGAGCACGATAAACAAAACGTTAGTCAGTTATAAAAATACAAGCACGGTCCATGAAAAGATTAATTCAAGTTAATGTAGGTAAACTGCAAGTGATTAACCTAATTATTACGTTAAAATTATTTAAATTATACTTTATGGCATATTATCTTCGTTTGAGATTTTATGATAGTAAGTAGGACCGTTTATTAACAAAAAAAAAACAAAAAAAAAAAAAAAAACAAAAAAAAAACATGAGGTAGAGGATAAATAAGATGAAAATACAAAATAAATCAATATAAAAACGCATAATCATTATATAATTTCGTATATGGAGGAGGGAAATAAAGCCTGTTACCCTTCTACCATGGATGATGTTCTTGTGAACATAGTGCTATATTGATTGAGCTATTACTTTATATATTTATTACTTGCTTTTACAATTATCAGTCAAACGTACAACCATAAAGATGTGCAACATTTCATTTACCTATAAACTAAAAAGATGAACTGTTCAGTACTATAGATAAATAAATATGAAGAAACATCTGTTCATTGTGCTCGGATTTTATCGTTTATATTTATGCCAACCATTAGAAAATTTTCAAACTTTTATATTTAAATGAGTAGCATCGCCATATTAAATACTTATAAAAACTTTTAGTCACAGATATTTATTGAAAGCTATGAACTTCTTACTGAATATGTCTTACTTGAATAACAAAAATGAATAAACTAAGTATGAGAGGTTGCATTCCCTATTTAAAAAGAGGTCAAGCAAAGTTTATACTGTTTTAAAAATAAAAAAACGGGCAATTTTTAATGACAATTTATATTCAGATTGTGACCATCTATGTTGTGTAGAGTTTAAAACAGAACATATCTATTTCATACGAAGTTAAAACATGTTAATTCATATATTTACAAGGATATTTTATAACAATTATGAATATTGATTTAATTAAATATTAATTTTGAGCATACTATATTATCTATCATTATATGCTATTTACCATTCTTAATAATAATTATGGACATTTTGATTATTTCATTTTAAAAGAAAACGTCGTATGACTATACAAGTGTTACATTCTTTTGAATTTATCAATATTTAAAATTCATTTAGAAGTTGTGCCCATTTGAGACCAATCCACTTTCACGCGTTATTATTATTATAAGTGATACGAAAAATGTTCTCTCTTTTACGTATAATCCTAAAGCATATTCTAATTCGAACACGATTTTTGACATCTTAAAAACATACTCTGTTGATCTTAAGGTAAAATACTTTTATTGCAGAAATTTATTTAAATGTACTAAGTTTTCCTAAAAATGTCTAATTTCGATAAGTGAATGATGTATACACTATGTTTTGGAAGCTGAATTCTCTGATAATTTTTTTTTTCTTTCTATTCTTATTAAAACTGCCAGTTTTTTTACATGACGTTATGCAATCAAATTTAACCATAAATATCTTAAATCAATACAGACTAGACTAGAATCAAATTGGAGTTTGTGCTTGCAAATGACTAATGAAATGTATAAATATAAAAGTGACATTATGATTTTTAAGCGTATAGTATCAAAAGTAAAACTTATTTTCATTTTGCCGCTTTTATTTTAAATTGTGTATTCTTCTATAAAAAAAGTAAACAATAATTTACTTGAACGACTACTGAACAGTTCTAGAGATATCTCTTAGCATGAATTTGTAACGTTATCTTATAAACAGAGTGGGCAAGTCTTTTTATGTTTTAGGCAGTTGTATCATTTTATCATAGCCATTTCTAAGCCAATGACAATTATAATAGGCGGTTGAAATATGTCACTATTTAGGCTCCACTCGAAAGGGGAAAAAATCATAAGGTCACTTTAATATTATGTTGCTTCAATATATCTCTTGATATGTTTTTATCTTGAAATTTAAAATCTGAAATAAATGTTGCATTCAATACTGGACTTTTTGTTCCTTTGCATCAATGAATATCCCCCTTTAACAGATTCTTAGTTAAACAAATTCTGCCGTTAATTCAAATGTTAATTAAAAGTTTAAAAACCCATTAAGTTTTTACTTCATTTATTTTGCTGGTCACAAAAGCCCCATGTAAAAATTCTTCATACAAGTCAAATTGTATATTTTATCTAGATGGATTGCAGTGTTTGCAGGTTATTTATTTATATAGTATGGTATTGGTATAGTATATAAATGTTAAATAGTATTGGTACAGTATTTAGATTGCTAAATAGTATTGCTACAGTATATAAAATGTAAAATGAATTGTTCCAGTACGACAATGCAACAAGGAAATCAAACGGATGTTTTACTTGGGTTAGAGTTTCGAGTATATCATATTTATGTTAAAAAGATCCTCCGAATTTGTACAAAATCGAATCCGCAACGAAATCAGACAAATGAAGTAAAAGCAGTTTATCTAAGAATACTGTGTTTTTGTTACCAAAATTCATGAACTTTATATACAGAAAGCAAAAATTGCCAAGGTAAAATACGACATACTACGCGGAAATCTTTCGTACAGTGTGCTTTGGTTATGCTTTTCGCCGTTATTATACCCCCAAACACGAAGTTTGGGGGGTATATAGGAGTCACCCGGTGGTCGGTTGGTCGGTCGGTCCAGACGTCCGTTGCATTTTCCTTGTCCGGACCATAATTTGAAGACTAATAATTTGAATTCAATATAACTACATACAATGGTCAAGCATATTGAGAGGAAGTGCAGTGCACAAGAACCATAACTCTATCTTGACTAATTACAGAGTTATTGTCCTTTTTTTCTTTTCCTTGTCCGGGGCATAACTTGAAAACTACTGGTTGGAATTAAAAACAACTTGATACAATTGTCAAACACAATAAGGGGAAGTGCAGTGCACAAGAACCATAGCTCTATCTGAAGTAATTACAGAGTTATTGCCCTTTGTTACTTTTCCATTGCATTCTTTTGTCCGGACCATAACTTGAAGACTTATTGTTGGATTTCATTATAACTTCATTCAATGGTCAAGCACATTGAGAGGTAGTGCAGTGCTCAGGAACCATAACTCCATCTTGACGTATTACAGAGTTACTGCCCTTTGTTACTTTTCCTTGTCCAGAGCATGACATGAAAACTACTGGTTGGAATTCAAAACAACTTCATACAATGGTCAAGCACAATAAGCGGAAGTGCAGTGCACAAGAACCATAAGTCCATCTTGACTAATTACAGAGTTATTGCCCGTTGTTACTTTTCCATTGCTTTTTTTGTCCGGAGCATATCTTGAAGACTAATGATTGGAACTCAATATAACTTCATACAATGGTCAAGCACATTGAGGGGAAGTGCAGTGCACAATAACCAAAACTTCATCTTAACTAATTACAGAGTTATTGCCCTTTGTTACTTTTCCTTGTCCAGAGCATAACTTGAAAACTACTGTTTGGAATTCAATACAACTTCATACAGTTGTCAAGGACATTAAAAGGAAGTGCAGTGCACAAGAGCCATAACTCCATTTTGACAAAATACAGAGTTACTGCCCTTTGATACTTTTCCTTGTCCGGAGCATATCTTAAGAGGTACTCGTTGGAATTCAAAACAACTTCATACAATGGTCAAGCACAATAAAAGGAAGTGCAGTGCACAAGAACTATAACTCCATCTTCAGTATTTATAGAGTTATTGCCCATTTCCTTGTCTTTCTGGACTTATTACAGAGTAATTCAATAAATGTTCACCAATGGCCAACCACATTGAAAGGAAATGAAAGATACAAGTACCACAACTATCTTTAATTGCCCACAACCATAACTCTATATTTCAATTCTTTTACAAGGTTTTCAGTTACTAGTAACATCCTGATTTCCGTCGCAGTCTTGTGGGAGTATTACTTACATTTAGTGATAGTTCTAGTATTGTTATTAAAAAGAGATCATGAATAAATGAGACATTGGTCATCATTTTGTGCAAAAAGGGTGTACAAAATCGAAATTGCAACAAAATCGGACAAATTATGTTTAAACGGTTGGTTGTTGAATGTGAATATTTTTTTACGAAATGTCCTAGACTTTTTTTCTTAGACAATTAATCGCCGGTCCAAAAAGCGACAATTTTATGTGGCCTCTTGCTATCATTTCCCTTGTAGTAGCTAGTTTTTAGAGCCTAATTTTGCTGTGAAGAAGACCCTCTTCATCATCACAATCTCTTGATCATTCCAGGTTTTTTTTGTAAGTACGCAGCGTTCATTTTACAACGGCTAACTGTGTATGACGTCAATTCCTGAAATAATATGCTCTGAAGCGAGTTTTCCTCATTGACCACTACATAACATTCTTATAAAGTTGTGATTGATCAAAATTATGTAAAACACAGTTTCAGTAAGGTTTTAAATTTGTCAGTATTCAGTAAATCTACGGTTATATCGAAAACATCAAATCGCCGGTCCAAAAATGGCAGTGCGGAAATCCCCCGGACACATTGTTTGGGTTAGGGCTTTAATTCTCATATTGTGCATAGAGGACAAAGTTGTACAAAATGAATTTGCAACGGAATCAGATAAATGGTGTTTGAACGACTGACTCTAGAATATGGTGTTTTTATACACTTTATATAGACAAAGAACAAAGATCGTCGTTCATAAAAATGGCCATGCCACGCGGAAATCTCCAGGACATATTGTTTTTGTAAGGGCTTTGGTGTTCATTGTGTACAAAGAAGACCCTCAAAAGTTGTATAAAAACGAAATTTCAACGGAATCAGACTAATGGTGTTTAAACGGTTGGCTTTAGGATATGTTTTATTTTTGCGAAAATTCATTCACTTTATATAGAGAAAGAACAAAACGCCGGTCCAAAAAATGACCATGCCATGCGGAAATCTCACGGACATATTGTTTGTGTTAGGGCTTTGGTCTTCATTGTTTGAAAAGAAGACCGGTCCAAAAAGCGGCAATTTTTGTGCGGCCTCTTGCTCTCAATTCCCTTGTGGAAGCTAGTTTTAGAGCCTTATATTGCTTTGAAGAAGACCCTCTTAACCATCTCAATTTCTTGATCATTCCTCTTATTTAAAGTACGCAGCGTTCATTTTACCACGGCTGATTGTGCATGACGTCAATTAATGAAAGAACCTGCTCTAAAGCGAGTTTTCGTCACAGACCACTAAATAACATTCTTATAAAGTTGTGATTGATCAAAATAATGAAAAACACAGTTTCTGGAATGTTTTAACTTTGGCTCTAGAATATGGTGTTTTGTAAACAAAATTTTTTCGGACATATTGTTTAGGTTCTTCAATGTGTTGCACAATAATCGCTTTCATCATTAAGTACATTGGTTACGGTTGTGTTACGGCAAATTATTTATTTGGTGCTTGATAGTTGTAGGGCAGTGTCGTTGGTACAGATTCTAAGGGCACGGAAGGGAATCAGAAGCATCGCAAAAACAAAACAAAATAGAACTGGTTCAAGTAAAGCACACCACACGTCGCATTAGGTGTATCAATTATTTTTGCATTGTGCTCTGTTAGCATAATCAGCATATGTTGAACACGACAGTCGTCTGTGAAATAAAAATAGAACTTCATGTTTGATAAGCATGCGAAAATATAAAATCATGTTAATACATTTGAATAAAAAACAATTTTAATGGTGATCGTATCTACTCTCACTCATTGATATGGTTCCAAAGCAGCCTTCCCAACATTTGTTGATAAGCATTTTCAAAATTGTTACAGCCTTATTATCATTTTGACATTTACATATTGTATTATTATACATTTAAATAAACACATAACCGTTGTCATGACGAATCCCAGTTTGAGTATCTATACCTCTTACATTAAGATAAATCTTTGACATGGTCATTACTGACACAGGGATGCCATATATTATAGTGACACAGGCAATACAAATACTGGACATTCTGTGTTTGATTATCAAGAATTGTGCGTCACTGAGTAATCTGAGAAGAGAAAGGTGGAATTTCAAAATAATCTGGCATAAATATCCATAAAATCAAGATCCAGGTCCGTACGTTAATGGTCAAAGTCATACTTAGGTCATCATGTACTGCATATCTTCATACAATGAATATATTGTCCTGTCCTGGAAGATTTCTAATTCAGGAACCATGTTCACCACATCATAACGATGTGTCGCACCCAAGACCCAGATCAGTAGGTCAAAGGTCAAGATAACGCTTAGAATTTTAATACCACAATGTTTTACATAGTGTATAGACGGCCAGAAGTAAGTCATTAATTATTACTTGAGGAAATATTCACTACATCAAGACATGTTGCACTAACACTAGACAGGACAACGTCATTCCGTTTGGCACATATAAGGCAAAACACAGCTTTAAAATTAAACTGAACGATTTCGTCTCTTACTACAACAAATACATGTAAATTTCTATATCCAATTTATCTTCTTTAGAATGTCCTACTAACACCATCATCACCAGTTCAATCAGAGAATAGTTATTTTTCATTAACCTGAAAACAATGTCAGTTATCTGTTTGTGTCAAATCATATAATCAAATTGAGGATTTTTTATATTTCTTTTGCTGGCACTTTAATACACCCGTGTTTTCAGTTATGTTGTTTTCTTAAAGACATTCTTTGTTCGTGTCATAATAGACTATATCAAGGTTTTCTCCTCCCATAACTTCGAAGACCTAATGAACGCTAACAAACAAGCTGAAAAATCAATTGTCGCCACATATCTTATTTACAATCAAATAAACGCGGCATAAGTTAACAATATGTATTCTATGAAAATATAACAATAAGGAAATATTGACATCTAAACATCTAAAGCTAATACAAAAACTTTATATCTGTATTGTTGCATTTAACTTTATCAACTGTCAACTAGTTTGAGTTCAATCTGTTTTCAATAAGTAGATATATTTGTTTGTGATAAAAAATTAATATCCTTTCTTTATAAGTGTAGCTACGTATGAAATAGAATTAAAAAAGTTTAAGAATAACAAATATGTATGATGTGTAGTACATAATTCCGAGTGAAAACAACAGCAAAAATAATATGTAGTATGAAAGTCTCAGGGTAGAAATCTGTTATACATAAAAGATTTATACAAGAGATGGATTTTGAATAATCTAGCAAAGGGTGTGAAATACATGGCTATATGCGTCATAATTATATCATAAATAGTTTCATACAATGACCAAGTTGTTTTATTATAACATTTTACTTAATAATTTTTAACCTTTTACAAAAAGTAAATTATTAATCAATATGTTCCATTCTTTAATCTTCCTGGTTTCATTCCTTTAATGGAGAACACAACCGAACAATTCATTCTGGTAGAATTCGTTCTATTCGAAAATGTCCGTTTGATTCGAAAATTTTTAAAGATATCATCGATGTTTTTGTTTATTTTCTATATTTCTGAAGATTGATATGAATCATCATAGAAATCTTTTGCGACGCGCATCATTTGTCTCAAAGCTAAGAGTATTAGGATTTCAATGTTGGTGTCCGTTGCTAATTCTTTTTCATAATTCTTAACAGGTAAAATATTCCGATCCTAAAATAAAACAGAGAACAGTTAAGACATATACATATTATTTTGTAATTCATGTCAAACTGACAATGTTTTCTTCTTTCTTTTTTATATATAAATTTCTTAGAAATTATTACATTATAAAATTGTCTATAATAATAAATATGTAAAACAATATTTTTTTCAAAGTAATCAATTGTGTTATATTTAGGAAAAAGATATCAATTCTGAGTGCATCGTTGTAGAATAATGCACGGTTTGAGTTCAAATGCGTAGTAATATAATCACGAAGGCCGATAGGCCTGAGTGATTAATAACAAAGCATTTGAACGAAAATCGTGCATTATTATACAAAAATGCACGATGAATTAATATCTATTTCCATTCCAACACGTCAAGAAATATATAATTATTATTATAAAGTTGGACTTTATGTTTGGTGGTTAAATTTGTTTTCGCCTCAGAGTTTCCAATAGAAACGTTCTTTAAAGGCTGTTCCAGTGGTATGAAAAAAAACTTTAAATCTTCCGTGTGTAGAAACATTTTGAGAATAAAGAATTTTGAAAACGTTGATAAAACTTTGTTTGTTTACTTTATTTCACTATATAATTTTTCAAGCGAAATACAAAACATT
Organism: Ruditapes philippinarum; assembly: GCF_026571515.1. Lineage (NCBI taxonomy): Eukaryota > Metazoa > Mollusca > Bivalvia > Venerida > Veneridae > Ruditapes > Ruditapes philippinarum. Next base: position 38,965 of record NW_026860113.1, read on the forward strand.
AAAAGTGAAATAAATGTAAAACTTAACTCGTTTGCGACATTAAAATACCGTACTTGATTTGATTGTTTTGCACGTGCTGTTATGCGCTACATTGTGACGTCACGTAAACAATACTTTAAACGTCTGTACAGCGTTAACGACTGAATTAATGATATTGGTGTTCGGATTCATTTTCTTAGTTAGACCATTTTCTTTCATTCTAGATAGTTTTCACAACAAAATTTGACCAAAAAAAAATGTTTTTTATTTATCAGATTTTTCAAACAAAATGGCGACCTCAATTCACAGGGAGATAATTAGAACGGCGAGTGCATTGTTGTAGAATAATGCACACTTCGTGCCTTCTTTGTTTATATAGAAAAATTTACGATAGTGTTTTCATTAACGTCATAACTTTTACTTGTAGCAAAGCACACGGATATACACACTATAAATGTTTAATTAATTTTTGCACCTTTGTAATATATATAAAACACACACACAAATATTGGTCGGTAATAACGTGCGATCATTCTTTCATTATAAGGTATGTATTTACCGGAACATTATAAAACTCTTCGGCTTTGTGACATCGGTTTCCACTGATTCACACAAGACATCAATTTTGGTCAACACTACAATTGTTTGAACATCTGTAAATAGAAACATGCATTATCGTGTAAACAAAAAGACAGAGCTCAAGTAACACTTTACGTTACAAATCTTAAAAAAGTCCATGAACGACTGCTTTTTATATGAGTGAGCCCTTAACCAATCTTTTGATGGCAAAAAGCTACAAGGGTTATCTGACGAAGGTCTTTACTTTAGAATTGCCTGTAACCTTTTTATTCAGGAATTATTATAATAAAACAAACAAACAACATCAACCAAATCAATAACAACAACAGCAACACAATAAACAACACCTTCATACACCAAAATAATAAACACATAGTGCGTTTATATATCAACGGCATAAACAGCAGCTTACAAATACAAATTCTGTTCATGATCGATCAATTTTCAGTTTTGATTGATTTACTCTTTATTGAATTTGTAAACATAATTTTATTCAATAAATACTCTCTGAAATTGAAGTTAAAAAATACCTTGTAAGCTTAATTCATCATGTAGCTCTTTTTGCTTCTGCCTTATTTCCATTGTTATGTTATCTTGCCCAAGAATATTAGCGTCCGCTACAAATACAATGCAGTTAACATTGTCGCCTTTTTGGGGGTTGGGCCTAAAAAAGGTACTTTCTTTTTCGATGTGAGATATAGGATGAAACTACATAAAATTTTTTACTGTTTACGAGAGAAGATCATACACTTTCCGGACTGATGAAAACCGTTCAATATAAAAAAAAATACTTTGAAAATATTCAACATGTATACGCTCGTTTGCTATATGTGTGGGTGTTATATTCTTGTTGAAAACCCATATTAAAGACATTTGTTTAAAATTCTCTGTAACAGTAGATTTAAAACTTAACCGGATCTTCTAAAATCTACAAGAAAGCAACACTCGATGGTTCTGGAAAAACAGTTTCAGGGAAGGAAGGCTGGCCGATAGATAGAATGCGGGCATTATTCTATGCTAACCTTTGATGCAATTGAGTTTTATGGGAACAAACCTTACACAGGCAGTGTTCGAATTTGAAACTTGTAATGATTAAGACTAGAATAAAAACGTTTGGACGAAAAAAATGCAGGAAACACGTTCCTGCCAAATTGCTCTTCTTGAAAACAACTCAAACATTGCTTTTATTTTGAACACCTTTAAAACACCGTCGCGTCCAATGTTAGTTAAAAAACGTTTGCAATGCCTTGACGAAAATGAGTAACCTAGTGATAGAAGGGTGAAGTAACATTCATTCAAAAGAAAAAAAAAGCTTTAAGCCTTTTAAGCCTGCATGTTTATATATTTTTAAGATCTGCGATAATAACATTTATTAAGGCGTAAAGGATAGCCAATTGCATTGTCATTTATGACTTGGCATACTATTTTGTTTTCACAATTTACCTTGAAAGGAAATTGCCCATGTTATTTGCGAACAAATGTGAATACTTAACTTAATGCTGAAAGCATAAGTATAATAATATGTTGATAGTCCCTCGATTAGGCGTTTGGATATACAAAATGTATATATATATATATACGTTTAGTATTCACATTTTGTAAATATAAATACTTGTTTTAACACAATATAAGTACACATTTTGACACGTTACATATAAATAAAACCAAAATACCGCAAAGTCAGGCGTTTGTCAGCTCCTCCAACTCTAGTTATATGCGATATTCGTTTTCTGTCTATAGCAGCCACTGTGTTTAAAAACGATGATTTTCCTGCTTCGATTTGACCCGACTTGTTCCCTTCCGATGAGTTAGTATGAAGCTGTATGCCTCGAGATGAGCCGAAATGTTTCAAGACAATCAAAATTAGAATTTAAGAAAAGCACATTAAATACTCAACTACATGTAACAATTTAAATGTTATGTGCGATTAAAGACTGTTTCTACATAATTTGATTTCATATTTCTACAACGTGACTGTTGCAGTAAAGGTGTCTCTTGCATATTTTGACCAGGCAACTCCGTCTTGTAATTTGCGTAGATTGTTAGTGTGCCGTTTGAAATATGTAAATTATTTTCTTTGTTTGGGTCGCAACATTTTTCTTTAAAATATATTTTCAAAATGTTCATGAAAATTAGCTTGAATCTGTAGGCATGCTGCCTTAAATTCGAAATTCGACACTCTTCTTCCAATACAATGACTATAGCATACGTTTTGCTTTTGTTTGTTTTACGTCACACCAACACGGTATTGGTAATATGGCAATTTTCCAGCTTTTCTGTGCATGATTATAGGTACGAACGGGCACATAAGCACACGAGCAGAACCTACCGACGCTGGATAGCTTCCTCACATGAAAGTATTCAAAGTTTTTGTTGGGATTTGAACCCATAGCGGTTCAAAGCCAACTTGTTTATTTCGCCGCTACAAGATAATATCTCATGGGAACGAGATAATTATATCATGGGAACGAGATAATGATATTGTGGGAACGAGATATTACATTGTTTGTATGGGCTCTTTGCGCAAGGTCTCGAGGAAAATAAAAAATGCAAATGAGCCGCGTCATGACTAAACCAACATAGTGGGTTTGCGACCAGCATGGATCTAGACCAGCCTGCGCATCCGCGCAGTCTGATCAGGATCCATGCTGTTCGCTATCAGTTTCTCTACTTGTAATAGGGTTTGTAAGCGAACAGCATGGATCCTGATCAGACTGCGCGGATGCATAGGCTGGTCTGGATCCATGCTGGTCGCAAACCCATTATGTTGGTTTTATCACGACGCGGCTCAAATGTCAATTCTGAGAATACCCGTTATAATATCGATGTCTTGTCTAAAATTCTTAAGTGCCTAAGCGAGAATGTTTTCACTGAATAATTTAATGAGAAGACACAAGTTCAAACGTATCTGATTAAAGAATGCCATTTCACATATTTCTTCACAAAGGGGAATTTCAAACAATGAGCAATATGTTTGTAGCATTTATAAGTGAAAAGTACAGCCGTGTCAAAAAAAAAAATCAAAAAAAAATCTGATACTTAACAATTATAGAATATTAAATACAGTCATTAGTTTAGTGTCAGCAGTTGGTAAAATATTTCAATCTTGTTATTTAGTGGGCACAATAATACAGTGTCCTGCAAATTATTATATAAAAAAACAACTTTAGATATTTTAGATTTTAGATTTATTTATTAGATTTATTTTTTGAATTATTCAACCAAATATCAAGTATTCCACAAATACAAAAAAAACCAAAAAAAACAAAAAAAAAAACAACAACAACAAAAAAAACAAACAATTAAGCTGAATGACTTCAAACACACTAGAGCATAACACTGATCATCCTTATAAATAGGTAAATACTTGTTCTCTTAGGCCAACTAAATCTTTACATCCTGTAAATCTATCTGGTCCTAAAAGGTCAAATGGTCCAATCAGAATTCCTCACATATACATTAAACACCTATCATTTCAAGACGTTATTTAGAGACCACCGCAACTATCTAACCAGTGAGTTGTTTCGGCTGGAAGTAATTTATACGAAAAACCGGTGGGGACATTTCAACTTCATGTATTTCATATTTTCAAATTCACGAATTCACAATTTCAAATTCACGAATTCATGTTTCAACATCATGAATTCACGATTTCAACTTCATGAATTCACGAAGTTAAATTCGTGAAGTTGAAACCGTGAATTCGTGAATTCCGTATGCTGAAAACTGGAATTCAAAATATTGAATTCATGAAGATGAAATCGAGAATTCATGAAGTTGAAATGTCCCTACTGGTCTTTCGTAAATTCATCTTGACTTGCGCACCATTTAGTGTATATAGTAGGTCTTGACCAATGACTTGTGTGCAGCATTTCACATCATTCTCTCACTCCGTTTTTCAAGAATTTGTAGAGTCATTTCTTTTGCAAAAAATGACATAAAAAGCAAAGCAAACACGTTTACACATGCTTTAACTTAAAATTGAGCCGATAATTGCACAAAAACGACTTTTCAATTTAATTCTGAGAAGATCTGTAAGTAATATAATCATTTGCACATTTTCCATTATAAGTGCACAGATACACTGAAAGTAATGTGAGACTGTCATATTTTATGAGCTAGGTAATGTTTGAATACAATTAGATCACATCTGTGGATGTTTCCAAACTCAAAATTTGACCATTTCATGTTAAGTATTTAACTCTGCTACAGTTGGTGCTAGCGGACTAGGACCGTAGCTTGCACTTTTCTTTATTGTTAATGAAAGGGGTCCATGAAACTGAGCCTGCAACATTTTCAACTTTGCAGATTTTGACATTTACAGGGGATATTATTTTTAGCTCGACTATTCGATTAGATATAAGTAGAACTATTGTAGTCACCCGAGCGTCGGTGTCGGCTTCGGCGTAACCACTTATGTTAAAGAATTATGCCCCTTTTCAAACTTAGAATTTACATTTAGGTTTGCATACCACCAGGATATTCTTTTGAAACAAGTTGAAATTTTATACTCTTCCTTTCAGAGCATAATAGGACTCTCCCCAAGGCCTTTAACTGTAACATTGATTTAAAGAAATTGTTTGTCCTTTTGTTATTAACAAGGCTCTTTTCCTATTAAGCACTAAAAATAGTCGAGCGTTGCTGTCCTACCGGCAGCTCTTGTTTTTTTCTAATCTACACTTGCTGTTGATTTTTTTAGTGTTTTACTTTTTGAAGCAATTGATATGACTGTGTACGTCCTTTTCGTGTGACAGACATTGCAATGTATGGTCATATAATCAAAGCATTCCGTGTCTTGCTTAATGAATTATTAATTTGTTTACGTCTAGGATTTTGCAATACCAGACAGTCTTACACGTGTATGAAGGAGTGTTTCTATTTGTTATAATTTTGTTCATGAAAACAGTGGAGCAAAAGAAAATAAAACCAGGGAAGAATGACAAGTTGGTGCGAATAAGTAAGCGCATAAGTTCGAACTTTTCGTGTCAATATATTTTAACGCCCACTTTCTACCTCAGTTTTGGCATAAAATCCCACTTTTCTTGGAACCATTGACTTGCATATAGGTCTCACAGCAACTCCATTATTATCGCTATATGAACATATATGCGGGTGTTTTCGGATTTATATATATACGGTCAAGGGCACTGGACGATGATTTTAGATTTAACAAATAAAACATTTAAAAAAAAACAAGTAAAAAAACCCAAACAAACAACGTTTGTTCATGAAAACAAGGTAATTTAAAAACAAATGCGGTGGCAATCAGATCTACGTGCAAACTTTAAAGTCGGACAGCGTAATAACTGGTTAGTTAGCCATGAAAGCTCGTAGCTGTAGATCCAACATCTAAATATTAGCAAATTTGATATCAATCAGCTCCTGATTAACCCTACGCATTAGGATCTAAAGGGTAATACCAAATTTTTAAGCGATTGAATATGAGCAGAATGTGTATTAATTGGCTTAAATATCAGAAAAAAAGAAATAAACAAAGAAACAAACTAGCTTTTACATACATTCTGTCATTGTTTTATTGAGTCTTTACACGAGAAACGATGGAAAGTAGCACCTGCTTATTTAGAATTTACTTCTTAATGATTTTTCTTGATATGTCGGAGTTCTTTAATATAAAAAGTATGCAGTGGGCAACCGAAAGAGTTGAGAACGTAAATAATCAAATCATACGAGCGGCCGTTATTTAGTGATTCATGTTCATCGTTTGATCACTGCATTGCTTAAGTTTTATTCAAGACTTTTAAAGATCCTGTAACACAATTTTTTTATGGAATTAAATCATAAATATGATGCTCAAATTAAGATTTATCAATATTGTATGTTCCAAAAAGCATTATTTATAAAGATATTACCGAATTTAACATTTCATGTAATTCACGGGAGGTAATAAAAAATTAGTTTCTATAAAGTTTAAGTCAAATTGTACAATAAGAAATGAATGCACATATTTTAATGATTACATGTAATATGCACAAATATTTGCAGTATAAATTTTACATATTCTTCGATGTTTGAATAATTGTTTTATTTTGCATAATTATGTACACATATATATAATTTCACTTAGTGTGGTTAACCACTTTGATCAAAACATACAGGATCTTTAACTTACATATAAACCAATGGATCTTTCTGGTTTCTAGCAGTTGAAAAATCATCTCCGACATTTTTTATTCTATTTGCCAGATCAACTGCTAGATCAACTGCTCGCAAACAGTATTAAAAACAAAACCGTGAGTTCTTTGTTTTTTGTAAACCAGGTCATCAAAAGGCCCAGAGGCACTTACACAATTTAAATAAATCTGTAAACCCTGGCATGATCCATTATTCTGTGACGGATTGATTTTCATTAATGAATCACTTTCTTCTATAACATAGATATCGTAACGAATTCATCTAATAAGGTCTAACATATATATTATACCTATTTCCCGGGTTTTGTTACAGATAAAATATAAGTTATACATTATGATTATCGATATGAATAACATTACGTTAAACGAAAACTTTCCAGTAAACCCTCGTATCTCTGCGCCATTGAAATATTGAATAGAAACTTTTATTCTGGTTATAAGCATTTGCCACAAGAAGAGCCAGGTCAGCATTTGCAACCATACTGTTGGCTAAACAACTTTTACATTTCAATTTAACTTTGATAATTTAGAGAATAAAAGGCATGAAAATACACCAATAGGCAAGCATGGCTTTCAGGCTCGGGTGGAAACTTCTCGTGTGTCTTGTTTTCATCTATTTAGTACGCTCGTTGTATTGTTTTCAAGTGTCTTCAAGTGTTTTTAGGGTTCTGAAAAGGAATAATCGAACGAAACAATGTCCAAGAAGTATTGTAAACGAGGTAACTCTTTTTTTTAACCACTTGTCACAGCTGTTTATTTAAAAAAAGAACACATACGATAATTTTAACATTTACGTTGATTATAGATAAAATGATAAAAAAGTATGTTTGTAAAAACTTTCATGAAAACGTATTGTTGGAGATTACAGCTAGAGAATATAGAAGATTTAAGAGGCACATTTTTTAATACAAAAGAAAAAGGGAAAAACAATAATAACAATAATAATAATAAAAAAAACAAACAAACAAAAAAAAAAATAATAATTTTTCATATTTGAGTAAAAAAAATCATTATCATATGTAAAATAAATTTAATTCCTATGACTATAAGCCATTTGAATGGTTAACTCAAGAATATTGGTACCGTTTGGCAGTCCCAAAACAGATGCTTTTTTTTTCTTTCAATATTCATACAGCAACAAGTCATAGAGACTAGATTCGACTTGCTAATATTAACGGAGAAATTTGTTTAAGCCTGTGTAAAACAATATATTGAATGTTTGGTAAAACATTAAACTTTGCCGTGTACAAAAAAAGGTTATCTTACATATTTTGCCATTGAAATTCCTTTTGTGGAAACGTTTTCAATTTGTTCTGTTTAGTTTTACTAAGTCTCATTTGCTTTTGTTTCAGTCTTGAAAACTTGAAAATATATATTTTATTTTGATAAATATTGTACATTTCCAATTTTTGGAAATATTTACGATCCGTTATTTTTTTAAATATGAATTTTGATTTGTTCGCATAAATTTCGAGGCTTTTATTTTATTTTTTTTTACTTTATGACAGTAGTAATTTTTTTCAGAAAGTATTTTCGATTTTTAATTTCAGTGTATAATCTTTTTTAAAATTACTTTTAAACAATAAGAATCTTTGAAAACGATACTCGGCCTAAGTGAAACTGGTAAACATGCAAAATTACGTTATTTCTATGTTTCTAAAACAAAAAGAAATCATGTAGCTAAGAAAATACCCATTTCGTAAACAATGAAATATTGATATTGATGATTTTTGTATTTTCTGATCGCAAGATCAGTAAATACATAGCTAACATCCACGGTCTAACACAAAATTTCCGAACAGATCTAACAACGCAAAGTAGTTCTCACTCAAAACTGCTTAAAAACCAGCAATTTAAAAGAAAGAATGATTTTTTAATGTAGGCATTTAACGAATTACAGTGCATTAAAAGTTTAGATTAGTCAATAGAAATATGAGGTTACAATCACAAATTTCGCGGATGAATATCTTTTTTACCCAATGAAAAATGTTCGGCTATTTCCGTAATGCTTCGGATTATGGATTCAATGAAAATGCTTTTTTTAGCTATGTCGATTACCGAAGTACACAAATAAATCTGACTGTCGAGTAGTGGAATATATACATGTCGGACTGTTTTGGCGAGAAGATTTTCGCTTAATTATTTTCATCAGTGTTATTGTGAACAAAATACCTCGAAATTAATAAGATTTAAAAACACGAAATGGAAATTACAATGTATCCCGAAACAACCCATTTTCAATCACAACCTTAACTCAAACAAATTTTGATTCCGTGATGCTGATGCCATGTCTGACTAAAGTACATAAAGCCACTTAATTGTCGTATTAACTTCAACACTTGCAGGAATGCCATACTTGATTAATTGTCAGATGTTATCAGAAAAACAATAAGAAATTGTTTGTTTTAAGCAGGGTCAAATTTCTATTTGAACGACCCTGTTTTAAGTGACACAATATAAATTGCCCAACTTAAACTATATCAAAATAGTCACTTGTTTAACATAGTGATAAAAAAAATTCAAAGCAAGTCAGTATTGGGTACAGGGTTTTACCATTTACCTCAGTTTTAGGTGTATTTAAAACATTTATTTATATGATGTACCACTAAATATTCATCAGACTTTACAGAGGGGTTCTTATTAATAAAATCTTAAATTTTAATCAAGAACTTTTAAGTGATGATTGTAAAATAAATCTGTTGTATGCGATACCATCTGGCAGATCTAGACAAGTTTTCATATTTGGTAATATTATAAAATGGGTAACGTAAAGATTGAATGCATTTTTCGGGGCCTCCGTGGCCGAGTGGTTAAAGTCGCTGACTTGAGATCACAGGTCCCTCACCACTGTAGGTTCGATCCTCACTCGGGTCGAAATCTTTCATGTGAGGAAGCCATCCAGCTGGCTTACGGAAGGTCGGTGGTTCTACCCAGGTGCCCGCTCGTGCCTGAAATAATGCCCGGAGGGGCACCTGGGGTCTTCCTCCACCAACAAAGCTGGAAAAAAATCGACGAAAAATCTCGGCGGGACGCTCTAGGATGACCCGACTTGAGTGTACGGTCGCCCATATAGGCTTTCCGGCGGCGACCTTAAATAAACGCATTAAAAAAATTAATGCATTTATCATTTACACTCGAAATAGCGTATTAAAAAGTGACACCTTTAACTGCCCTTTATATACATATTAACAGTAGACATACCAATGCATTGTACTGTACATATGTTATAACATTTAGTGTAAGTTTTTTAAAGTTGAAAATCGTTGAATAGACTGTTGTTAAATTTTCTACAATTTTTATTAGGCCTGATTTATCTTGAACAAATTCCTTAGTGGTGATTTAATACACTGCTGTTTGAATTTAGATTAAAATATTCCTGGGATTGACCTGAGTGGGTCATATCGTTTTGATTGTTTTTCTAAGAAAGATCAAGACATGTTGAAAAAGTACCAACCTTATAATGAATAAATGTTGATAGATGCATTAATATCTAAAATAAATTTAAAGCATAATTTCCCCTTTATTTAGTATTGGCTGAAAACAACTTAACTGATTGAATATTGGTTGTTCCGGGATATTTGTTTTTATTCAAGCTGCATACGCATTACTTCACCGTGGTGCAGAGGTAGCGCGCTCGTTAAGGGTGTGAGAGGCCTAAGGTTCAAATCCTAGTCGAGGCAACTTTTTTTTTGAAGTGTCTTTGTTAAGGAAGTAGCCACGATATGCAAGGATAAAGTGTGGCTGTCATAAAAAATGAAAAATGATTTTTTGATGCAACTCATGCAAACTTCCATATGTATCAATCTCAAACTGTTATAGAAAAAAATCTAAACGCAGTCGCTGCGTAAGATGAAATATAGTATATAAAAATAAACTTATACAGGAAAATACATACAGATAGTCAGTATGATTTAGATTGCAAAGATCAGAAAATACCACAGAGCTTGCTGCCCTTTGATTCAAGCATGCAGTCAACATCTATTCAAGGTGTCCCTTTTACTTGTTTTACGTTTGTCTTTTACAAATTTTGTAATCATTTACAAATTAACCTAACAGTTAAATAAATATACTCATTCCTGTACTTTTATTCTTAAATTATAATTTCATTGTATAGTGGCAAAACTATCCCTTATATTTTATATTAGAGCAATCCTAAAAATTTCATTTTAGAATGGTAAGAACTTACCTTTAAATTTTATTTTTAGAATAGTTAGAACTGTCCTTTACATTTTATTTTAGAATGACCAATGAGATTCACCGACTTTAGTTTGTAATTTCAAAATGGCCAATGAAAATTCTTCTCATATTCAGACCAACAGACGGACTTCGTCCGACAGAATCGATTTGACCTATTGTTTGTAAATTGTTTGTAAATTTCTCTTTATTTTCTTTCCATGATCCATGTTTTATGTTCATCAATTATTCTTTTCATCCTGCTTAAATTTATTAAATTAATGAAAATTGGCAAGTTTATCTTATCCAATCCTCCATATTTAAAGTCTTGTATACTAACATCTCTTCTAGTTTCACAAAAGAAATAAGCTACTATTCTAAATTTGATTTTAAATTTAAAAATTCAGATTCACTACAGATAGATCCATGTTTTAAATGATATTGTTATCTTTAGAACAGAAATAAAATATGTACCCGATGTTGCATACGCTACTTTATCTGGAGTCTGTGGTTGACTGGTTAAGAACGTAGATTTTAAATAACCCGTCCCTCACTGGCGTGGTTTCGTATCCAGCCTGGACACAGGTTCCTGTTAATGTTTGGAATAATGCACAGAGGGACACTTGAAGTCTTTCTCCATCAGTAAAGCTAGAAAATGACATAATGACGTTTACATTGATATTGCGACGCAAAACCCATCAACGACAAAAATCATAAGATATTTTCTTGTCTATACTATAGGCAAAGTATGTTGGTTATCGAGTACCAGACGGGACCGGAAAATTCGAGGGTCTACAGAGATCTTGGTTATATAACCAAACAATTGAAAGTGGATACAGCTATGCGATACGAGAAAGCTACTATATCAACTTCAAGGAACCTTTAATCGTAAGTATAAATGATGGGAGAGGAAAGGGGTCATATGTATCGTTTCCCTGCTATATACAAACATAGAAAATGTAAAATTTCATAGTGAAATGTGATAAAAACATGATCAAAAAGGAAAGGCTGACACTCAATGAGCACATCACCAAGCTACAAATGACTACCAGGAGCCAAGATGAAAAAAAGGCAAAGGCTAGAGCTGTTTGGCATGAAACTTAGTTTTATGAACAAGTGTCAAGTTTGCTAAAATAATAGCTATGGTATCAATATTTGTTTTGTCCCGGCGTACTAGTTTTTTTATTTTTTTTATTTTCTTTTTTTTTCAAACATTAGCATCATCGCCTCTTAGCCAACAAAGTTTAGAAGAATGGGTTGTTACCGATTCTTTGCTAAATCAATATTTGCACTGCAGTTATTGACTCCCATAGCAACCAGTTAATCCAATAGAAACCGTTAGTTCTCCATAGAAACCTTTAACTTTCATAGTAGGCAGCAACCACTTATGTCCAATGTGATAATTGATTTCGAATACCAACCACTTACTTCTACAGTTACCATTGACCTTTCATTGCAAAAGTTTACATTCTGTATTAACCAAAGATATTATTATTATCCTTGACTACAATGAAAGTATTACAGGCTGTGCCTTTGTGTTCATTAGCAATCGTTGGCTATAAAATAGCAACTTTTGACTTTCTTAGAAAGAATTCACTTTCCTTAACTTAAGACTAAAGTCAAGTTTTTATTTTATCATGTAACCAATGCCTTCCAACTGTTGACCTTTTTTTTAAAACCATTGATTTTTATAGCAAATATTGGTATTTCTTAGCAACAACAAATGACTCACATACAATTCAATAAAAACATGATTTTCGTACTTGTCTAAACGACCACAGTCACTATATTTCTTCGAAATGTGTTACACGAACAACGATGGTTGTTTGTTGATTATGTACACACCAGATAATGCCAATACATTTGTTATCAGTTGACCTAGAGTATTGCCAAGTGATCTGCTTATTTGTATTCAGAGCTACAGCTTTGAGTGCTGAACATATTTAGATGCAGAAATAAATTTTGATAACAGTTGAACTAGATTTTTGTGTAATACTTTCTAGCGTTTTCAGTTCTGTAATTTACACCTATTTTTCAATACGAAATGCCATTGAATTTTGATACCGTGTACCAAGATTATGTCTTACGTCGTACAATTTCCATTTCATTGGTATTATTTTTCTTGTTGGCTTATTTCAGGACTTTATCGCATTAGACAGGTTCTTTATTCCTGGAAAGATTGTCCACGGCTCCAGACTTGATGTTCTTTTCTCTATTCCGGACTTTGGAAATGGAAAAAACACGTAAGTTATGTTGAATTGCTGATAATTTCTTAAATTTTAAAATAGGTAATTACAAATTAGCTTGTTCTATTTTCGTCTATTTTTCTGGGTTTTTTTTCATCAAATTTAAAGTACTGTTATTTCTTATCTTATTAGTTATGGCAAAACTTGCATATCCATTAAAACACACACGCGTTCATCGTTTGTCGTCCAATTTTGACCACATTTTCTGCAAAAAAACCCCAAAAAACAACGTTTCTCACCTAACTTTAAATAATGAATTCTTTAAATATCTTCTAAATTTCTGCAATGTCGAGAGCTTAGATACATTGGATATAGTATCACGTTATGGCACAGTTTACAACTTACATAAATCATGCGCCTTTGGTCAAAATCGACACCGCCGTAGGGTCACTGCTATTAAATAGACTTATGTTGCTGTTTTGGACTTTCTTTAGGGTTTCTTATTTTCTCTTTTTTATCGCCGCATCAGCGTTGTTTGTGTCATGTGGAGGCTGTAAAAAGTCGACCCGTTCATTTAATCAGAGATGTTATATTTCCGACACTTAAAGATCATTCTTCAACACGGCATTATTGTTGTGTTTATGGTATTTCTAAATTTCAACTATTTGGCTTTTTACGATTCGGGTAGTTCCAATATCCCTACTAGAATAATGTTAAATAACCCTGAGGATATGTTGCCTGCTTTTTAACTTTGACCATTGCCGCCTTATCTGTGATATACAGGGTTTATAACCTCTGATCCCCGTTCAAATTTCATTTTATTTAGTTGGTTTCTCGTTTAGGCCACACGCTTTCTATTACTTGGGGATCATACGCCGCTTGTCATGGAATGGCACGGAAGTGTCAAATTGAAGGTTCAATGATAACTGCCGTATGAACACATCTGCGGATGTTTTTAAATTCAAAATTTTGCCATTTCGTGTTTAAATGTTGAATTCTGATTAAGCTGGTGCAAAAGGGCGTGGATCAAACCGAGCCTGCAACATTTTCGATTTTGCCGTTTTGGACCTTCTTTAGGGTTCTTATTTTCTCTATTGTATAGATAATACAGTCTAACTTGCCCATGCGACCACGTGTATTGAGCGACTTTTGTCTTATGTGGCCACTTTCAATTCCCCCCGTTCATTTTCTCTCTATATATTTAATGCATTAAGCGACTTTTGCTCAACGCGACCAACGACCGCTTATTAGTCAGCTAATTGGGATGACTCTTTTCATTAAACGACAACTTTTACTTGTCAAGTAATTGTGTTTTTAGAGAACACCGCCTCGTAATGTCACAAGTGTCAACAATCAAAACACAATATATAAATGTGTGAAAAACTCTATTTGCCAAGCCGTTTTAGTGTATGCAAATAAATGTAAGTATACGCGTGACGTGTATTATCCAATAATATCGATAAAACAATGCAACGCTCCGCCCCTACTCAGATGGTGTATACGCTTAGCTGTTGATATTTAGACTGCATTGAATTGACCTTGAACTTGATCAGCAATTAAATTAATCGAATGCACAATAGAAAAAAGCTTCATTTATCAAGGTTTTCGTGTAGGAGACAAGGAAATACAATGGAGAAGTTTAAAAATTCTGGAAAAAATGTCAAACATGTACGTAAGGGATCAAAACTGTTTTGTAAATAAATATCAGAAAGTTATTTTTACATAAGCATCCATTTAGATTATCGGAGCGTTCTAATTATATAACATTGATATAAATGAAGTTGAAAAACATTCCCACCGCAAAAGAAAGATGTCATGTGAAAAGTTTGACTTTTTATCATGCTTTGTATTAAGGGACCGTTTCATTAAGCGACCGTTTTTGGTGTTTCCCTTGCGCGGTCGCTTAATACAATAGACTAGAGAAAAACAGAATCCCTAAAGAAAGTCCAACACAACAAAATTGAAAATGTTGCAGGCTCGGTTTGATTGAGCCTGTTCATGGACGGTACTGGAAAGTGCAAGTTACCGTCCACGCCCCCTAGCACCGGCTTAAGCAGAATTCAACATTTAAACATGAAATAGTAAAATTTTGAATTTAGAAACATCCGCAGATGTGTTCATACGGCGGTTCGACTGTACATTGACTATTGTATAGATAATACATTGAAATTTTTTTTGTAAAACATGAACATTGCCTAGTAGACATATACAAAACTTATGTAAATACATGATATTGCTTTGTACAATTACGTGGTACTAGAAATTATCCGGATGAAAGAATTCCGTAGTATGATAAAAGAAGGTAAATTTCGTTGGTGGAAAAGCGAACTATCTGTTTTAAGACCTTAAAGTAAAGAATGTGTATTTCAAAGTGTCATTTCCATTTCTTTCAATTATATAATATTTTTGAAGAGGAAATTTGTAACAGTAGTTAGACGGTAGTTTTTATGTTATCTTCTGGAGGTATGCTTTGAAAGAATGGTTTGTATTGTTAAATTTTAATTATGTTTTTTGGACTTTTAAGTTTACCTTCCCTTACAAAATGGTTTTGTTTATCAACTTTCTTTTAAACCTTTAAATTTATAAAGTATGTCTGTGTTTAACGACAAAAAGAAATGTATTGCAGGAGAACATTCAGCCTGGTTCTGACGGTGAAATACTACCAAGTTATGTGGCTTCGGTAAGTACATGTTCGTTAAAAAAAAATCAAAAAATACTTTTTGTGTCGGAAGCCTGCATCAATTAATAGTAAATAATAGATTTGTTACTTTTAAAGTTGAACCAGACATTAGATTGAATGCTCCCTAACCCAAAAGATCGTGACATCGAACCTTATTGGTCACGCTCATGTTTCCTCATAATGACAACTGGTTAATTCCGAGAAGAAGAGGAGTCGAAAGTTATGAATATAGTAATCAATGCACATCGCCAGACAAATTCTAGTTAGTGTGTGCCGATTTCACTATCATTTACATATTCATAAAGTATATAACGATTTATGATAGACGTTTCCTGTAATTTGAAAAAGAAAATGCTTAAAATTTGTTAAACAATAAATCTAAGATACGTTGTCAAAATATGTAAGTTTTATATTTTCTTACGAATCAATTGAGCATTAACGATATTATTGCCCTTCTTTTAAAGTCCCACATAAAATGGCAGCACATTTTGCTTCGTTTACGTACAAAATTCAAATAGGTCATGTAATAGAAACATTCTACATTATAAATCGTTTGGTTTGTCTGTTGACAATTGCATTTTGTAAATTTTAAACTTTTATAGATTTTATTTAAAGTGTTTATTAGATATAAGTTCATTCCCGTTAACCTTATTAAAGGATGACCAAACAAACATTACATTTAAACATTTCTTTATTCTCGAACATTATCTCTTGAATCTTGTACAGATTTACAACTACTTGTAATTTGTCTTTAAATGTTGTTTTAGAAATGATGGACTAGCAGTCGTTTACTTGCATGTCTGGTTACTTAACCCTTTTATGGGGAAAGAACTAAAATTGTGTAAAATCGGCTTAAAAACCAGTGAAACAAAGAACCTGATCTGGAGTAAATGGGAAAATTTTATGAAATCAAAACAAAAATGTATATGTATTAAAGGGAAATTAACATTTTACGGTTAAACATAGTGATGAAGTATTTTAAAATAATCTAATAATATATCAAACATATGTTTACAGGTTTTATTTTGGAAATGACACAATTCTAGTCAGTGAAGATGAAGACAGTCGGGTGCAAATAAAAATGCCACCAGGGCTGCAAATAAAAATGCCACCTGCATTTTTTACAAGGGACATTGTAAAGTTAACAATGATTTTTCAAACCAAATCTCCAAAGGTATATTTTCTCTATGCAAAACACCACATAGAATGTAAAATGAATATATAGAAGGAAGTAAATAAAACTACAAAATCTTAGTTTTTGATCTATTTTGTATTCTAAAAAAATGTTTTAAGTTTGGGGTTTATTCATTCAATCATTGTTATGGTGATATCACGTCTTTTAAATAAGATACGAAATCCATCGTTATTTTTGGCACGAGCGCAGCATCCTTCCATAAAAAATACTTGAAAATTCTTCTCTAGTGAAAGGCAATATACCCCAGTCTGCATTCGAACAGATCATTCTTTCCACTATCGTTATGCTTTGGTCGTTCATTACCTTAGGTTTTATCAAATTTTACGCTAATTTCACTCTTTCGTCCTATTTTATTTCTGGCAGTAATTGTTACGTGATGAGCATTTCCCCTTTTTCAGGTTATTTTTTCTTCTTCTGAAAGAATTGTCATGCTTATAAAATCTCCTCGCCTCAGTTCAACTATATAATCAATTTAATGTTTTTGATACCATCACATATAGTTGGGCAGCAATATAACACGTGTGGTGATTGAATGTGTCGTGTTATTCATATTGAAGTATCAGATAATTAATAGTCAAACCCTTGCATAGACATCTTTAATATCGTTATAAGCCTTTATGCTGTTTTGATAATGGGTCCTATCCATTATTTCAAATTCTTGCTACGGAACGTCGGTGATAATACTCATGCGCCTGTTTGAGCCCGAGTTACATTTATAAAGGAGCGTGGAATATAAAATAATTTATAATACAGAATACATCTTATAAAATCGTAGTTTATATACAAATACTTTAAATTTTTATACTGGCTCAAGTAAGAACTAATACACAAACTGTGATCAATAATTAGAGCAACAAAATCTATAGCAAAATATCGTTAATGAAAAGCGTTTGAGAAAAACATATTAAACGTTCCTGGCATTTTTCAAATTTCACAAAATTCATTTATTGCATGAATCCGAAGTTTATAATAAAATCAATATTTCAATAAATAATGTTTAAAAATCAACTATGCTTTTTTCTTTATTTTTCAAAGAAAGTATTTTCCCTTACAATAACCATGTTAGTAGTATAGGGGACTCTTTAGCCCCAAGACTGCGCATGCGCGGCGCCATATTGGATTCTATATTTAGAATGACATCATCGTTCTATTTTTAGAATGACATCATCCTTCTATTTTTAGAATGTTATCATCTATCTATTTTTAGAATGACATCATCGTTCTATTTTTATCTAGGAAGTATACGGAGCTGACTCGTATACTCGATCTAGGGCGTGAATCGCTGACATTGAAAGTAAGGTCCTCGGCCCTAAACGGGGAGATAACATTTCAAGTGAAAATTATACAGATGTATCCATTCATAAATAAACATACGCAGGAGATTAACTTTGACACGTTTACATTTTATAATCCGTCATCCGTTCTTAAATAAATAGACGCTAGACCAAGTGGCGACTTTACAGAGATTAACTTTGACAGGTGAATGGACCATTGTCCGCACATGTGTTGTTAGATCAACATACGCCAGACATTGTGGACATTCTGAATGGATTAATTTTGAAATCTGAAAAGCCTTTTGTCCGTTTTTAAATTAGCTGAAGAGGTCATTAGAACCGGTCATGCGTATTAAGGAATGCAAAAACTTGAAAGAGTCATTTCGTTGCGAAACGCCGAGGAGTCAACATCGTATGTATGTATTTTACGCAGATATTTATTAAATTGTTTTAAAGTAAAAGTCCTTATTATTATTTTATATAAAAACATTATTTGACAGAGTCATAATATCGAATTAAATTGAAAATTAATTTCATAAATTTTGTTATATGTTAAAAAAGTTTATAAAGAAACACATTTAAATTAAAAATTTAATTGTCTTATTCATTGTATTATAGAAAGTCAATTAGTCAGTCAGTTTTCAATTATATCTTATTACTAACGCATTCTCTTTTATTTGGAATGTTTATAGAAAAACACATTTGAAATAATATATTAATATTTAATCATTTTTTAATGCTTTTTTATTAATAATGTTATATGAATGATACAGACTATTATTCAAATACAAAATGTCCTAATTGAAAGGTGAGTCATTTTTATTCATTCATATTTTTTATGAATACATGTGTATAATTTTCACTTGAAATGTTATCTCCCCGTCTGGATTCGAGGACCTGACCTTCAATGTCCGCGATTCACGCCCTAGATCGAGTATACGAGTCAGCTCCGTATACTTCCGGGAGATTAAAAATAGAACGATGATGTAATTCTAAAAATAGATGGATGATAACATTCTAAAAATAGAAGGATGCTGTCATTCTAAAAATGGAACGATGATGTCATTCTAAATATAGAATCCAATATGGCAGCGCGCATGCGCAGTCTTTGGGCTAAGTAGTCCCCTATACTACTCATGTTTACTAAGCTGGGTTATTTTTGATTGTATGTTTCTTATATATCAGTTTCACCCCTTATGATAATATTCTGTGTAAATTGAATTTTTTGCCCTATGCCATGTTTAACTTTTAATTATGGTTAACTTTACTTTAAGTGTACTTTATTTCTTTTTTCCAGTTGATGATTAACGGCAAGGATATATGTACGTTGCCTCTCCATTTATATTCACTGTCTCACGACTATTCAGGCTTTCAATTTCAATATAACACAACCCCAGACACAGACGACAATCCCATTTCCGTTCATGGCATCCGGATAACCTTTGCTTGAAGATTATTTTTTCAAATAACCTGTTTCAATGGCGGTGAATTAATAATACACAAAGGCTAATGCACCTAATCAGTGCAATAATTTTGTTATGGATTCATATACAATACAAATATGAAATTTCAAATTCAGTTTCATAGACTTTAGTCTGATGGGATACTAGATAAAGAATTTACTTTAATATCGCGTTGAAGAATTTAAAATAATAAGAGTTATGTAAAATCCATAATTCTTTTCTCAAAAGTTCTTTACAGACCCACTTGATTGTGATGTAAGAAGATTACCTTTTAGTACACTGATAAATGTTTTTAAATGTCATTTAAGGTAACCTTCAAGCGATCTTAAGGGTTTATAGAACCCCACGTACGCATTTGATTCCGTTTTTGCACACTCCCGTGTATGCGGGCGTTCGTTACCAAAAACTCCAGACACGTAATGTGTGCCTTTTTCGGAAGAGGTCCGTCTGTTATCATTTTGACTTCCTGTAAAATTAACAAGGAATGACTAAATATGAGAATAATGTTCATTTGTCATTCTGACTAAAGTAAAATGTATAGGACAGTTATAACCTTTCTAAAATAAAATGTTAAGGATAGTACTTACCATTCTAAAATACAATTTTAAGGATTGCTCTAATATAAAATGTGAGGGATAGTTTTGCCTCTGTAAAAAAACTGTAAGGATAGTTCTTAAAAATGTACAGGAATGAGTATAGTTCTTTAACGTTTAGGTTAATTTGTAAATGATTACAAATTTATAAAGTCAAACTTTAAAAAGAGACACCTTAAATAAAAGTTGTCCTACTTTGAAAAATCATTAATGTCAATATGCTATAATTTAATTTCAATGTTTACAAATTGGGTATTTTCTTAGCTTAAAGAAATTATTATTATGTCATAATTATGCAAGCATTGATAACATTTCTTTTTTTTATACTGAAAACTTAGAAATAATATAATTTTGCATGTTAATAAGTTTTCTTCGGCCGATTTTATTTTTTAAAGATACGAGTACTTCTCTACTTTTGAAAATGCGAACGTATATGACTAGCATTTTTGACTGTATCATTGCACTACAAATAATATGCATCTAAATCCAAACATTTTATTAAAAAATCCCATTTTAAAATAAAAAAATTATACATAGATCTAAGCAACTGGCCTAATATGGATAACATAATGACATATGGATATCATATATAATGACAGGAAGGTAACATGATCAATTTTATACTTCTACTTAATTCATTTAAGCTATGAGCTATAAAGCTAAGGAGGCAATCTTTTATTTGAATAAAAAATATTAAAATTGACTTGAAAACAAATGTGCGGAGGGGACGCCGTTTTATTGTTACCGAATTTGAGAGTCTGGTTTTTGAGAAAAAAATGGTAAAACTTGAAATAAACATTTACTGACATCTAGTTTATTCCTTTTTATTTCTAAGACATTAACAGAAAGTTTATGAAATAATCTTTAATTTCATACCAAAATTTAAAAAAATGACGAAGAAATAAAAATGTTAGAAGTGGCGGTATGTTTTCCTTCAGTTTATTCAGAAATATGGAAGAGGCGTCAGGTTTAAAACCTGTCCGTAACTGAAGTTCGTGAATATACGGTCAAAGAGGGGCGGGACTTGAAGTTTTGTAATTTTAAGTATGTTACTTTGTAAATGTACTCTTGTAGTTCTGCAACTGGAAACACGTTCTCTTATGTATGAAATGCAATGAAAGATTCGAACTTGTAATTTTATTTTTGTTTGTTGTTTTCCATGTTAGGTCAGTTTTTTAAATCTATACTAAAATTGATTTTAAGGCAGGAACCTTCAATGCAAAGAGTGCATTGGGAGGCATATTATTAGCAGTGCACGGATACAGTAAACATGCTAGACATACACGTTCGCATTTTCAAAAGAAATTTACAAAGGGACACTTTATATGTCTGGATTTTAGGCAGCGAATGCCTTCCATAACTTGGAGTCTTGATTTTTTTAATTGTGTGAATACGTATCTTGTAGATTTGTATATGGTCTACGTAAGTAAGAAAAATCATTTCAAACGAAAATAAAGTGACTTTGCTCAAAGAAAGTTTTTTGTGCATTTCATTTTTATTAGGAGTAATTAGTATGTTTTGATAAGCCTCAGTTTGATTTTGCAACCTAATTATTTAAAAGTTTTAATGAGAATAAAGCTTACCCTTAAAGTGTATAAAGATATATATCTGATGCAAAACGTATTGTTTGGATTTAAAGAAAAATACTCCCAAAACACTTGTATGAAATAAATATAGTAATAACTCGCCTTAAAGCTAGTTGAACATGCACAAAATTATTGCTAAACGGATAAAAAGTCTATATATAAGATGTTCCTTAAAATATAGAAGATATTTGCTTCCCTAGCATGTCTATATATGTTTCAGAGTGGTCCCCAGATGCAATTGCTGGTGATCACGTGTGAAATTTAATTGTTAACATGCAAAAAAAAAAAAAAAAACACCACACATTTTCTATTCGTTTCTTGGTCATTTCAATTGATTTTGTTCTGCGTTATGTACATCATGTGCTGTCCTTCTCAACGTTATCAAATTATGACGCGTCACAATGTTAATAATTTTGTTTGAATTTATGTTTTACCATTCGGAAGATCCTCGGCTATTATTTAGCATATTAATTCTTCTACAGCTTGCTTGATTATTAATGTTATTCATTTCGTATAGATGAGTCATAATTTTTGTGTACGTGTGTATATTTTTTATATATTCTAATGGTGTTTGCTTAAGATGTCACTTTATGTTGTGCCTATCGTAAATATGTTATGCTCTACTGTGTGGAGGAAAAAAAGTTAATCTCTCTCTCTCTCTCTCTCTCTCTCTCTCTCTCTCTCTCTCTCTTCTCTTCTCTCTCTCTCTCTCTTTTATATGTTAACAGGTTGGCATTTTGTTCTTTCGGTTTCTACAACCATAATAATTAGTATAGATATAATGTATTGTTTACATTTATACCATTGAATTTACTTATTTTAGGTGGACAATTATTTAATTTATTGGTAATTTTCTTTTCAATAACTCCCAGCATTAAATTACTATTTGTTTACATTTTTGTTTCTTAGCGTAGGTTTGACCAAACTTCCGTACTCGTTCTGTGTATTCATTCTAATGTATTCGAGGTCCTTATCCGAAGACTGACGGGAAAGGCCGAAAAGTTGCGCGATATCTTGAAATGTGAATGTGCTTCATGTTATCATATTTTACTTTTAAATTAATTAATTTTTGTAGCTTCTAAAAACATATCTTAAACTTTACATGATTAAAGATATTCATGACTGCAACAATTGAAAGCAATAACATTTAAGTGTCGCATTCCTACCTTTTGAAATATATTTCGCTTTGGGTGTGTTTTATTTTGTTTTGTGTCATTTTCAGGGGTAAATAATTCAAATCTTTTGCATGAACAACTTAATTTTCAAATTTTAAATCTTTGTTTGTTGATTTATTTCCTGTCAGGGAAATTCTATTGGTATCATGCATGGCGCAGGGGTGTAATTAACGAAACAACGATATTACACTAGTGCAATAAAGAACCTAAAGAAATAATTGGTTTAGGCAAATATGTTTATTTTCCATCGTGCAATAGACAGAAATTAAATTCATTTTTATACATTCCGTGCTAATTTTTTGCACTTTCTTATATTTGAACTTGAATCACTTTTTACATTATATATACTTTATGGCTATAATGTTGTTTAGTATTTATGCAATTAAATTGTTGTTGTTGTTGTCATGGAGTTATGCCCAATTTCTGAAGAAAAGTACAATATATTTACGAAATGAGGCATAGCAAATATTTTTTTTTGTACACAGCATTGGTTTAAAATTTGTATATAATGACTATTTCCATTCAGGGCCCTAGTACTTTAAACCAACAAAATAAAATAGCATATATGTACAAAAGATGGAATGTGTGTATGGTCCGAGCACGATAAACAAAACGTTCGTCAGTTCTTAAAATACAAGCACAGTCCATGAAAAGATTAACTAAGGTAAATATAGGTAAACTGCAAGTGATTAACCTAATAATAACGTTATCAATTATATAAATTATACTTTATGGCATATTATCTTCGTTTGAGACTATATAACAGTAAGTAGGACCGTTTACTAATATGAAAGTAAATTAAGCTAATTGGTTCAAAACCTGGTTGAAATTGTTACATTTCATATTCAAGTTAGATTTTCCCCAAAAAATCACTTACTTTCTGACAAAATAAAATAACTAAAAGATGTTGTATTTTGTCTCCCTTAAAATTTTTGTTAAACTATTCATACATTTGTAATACGAAATGAAAAAAAACAACATGAGATAGAGGATTAAATGAGATAAAGATACAAAATAAGATAATAAAAATAAGATAAAATAAAATAAATAAATCAATAAAAACGCATTATCATTATATAATTTCGTACATGAAGGAGGGAAATAAAGCCTGTTACCCTTCTACCATGGAGTAAGTTCTTGTGAACTTAGTGTTATATTGATTGAGCTATTACTTTATATATCTATTACTTGCTTTTACAATTATCAGTCAAACGTACAACCATAAAGATGTGCAACATTTCATTTACCTATAAAGTAATAAGATGGACTGTAGAGTACTGTAAATAAATATGAAGAAACTTCCGTTCATTGTGCTCGGATTTTATCATTTATATTTATGTCAATCATTAAAAATTTTCAAACTATTATATGTAAATGTGTATCATCGCCATATTTCTTCGTAGAATGATACTACTGCTACTGCTACTGCTACTGCTACTACTACTTCTACTACTACTACTACTACTACTACTACTACTACTACTACTACTACTACTACTACTACTACTACTACTACTACTACTACTACTACTACTACTACTACTACAACTACTACTACTACTACTACTACTACTACTACTACTACTACTACTACTACCACTACCTACTACTACTACTACTTACTACTACTACTACTACTACTACTGCTACTGCTACTGCTACTGCTACTGCTACTGCTACTGCTACTGCTACTGCAACTGCTACTGCTACTGCTACTGCTACTGCTACTGTAAATGTGTATCATCGCCATATTTCTTCGTAGAATGATACTACTGCTACTACTACTACTACTACTACTACTACTACTACTACTACTACTACTAACAACTACTACTACTACAACTACTACTACTACTACTACAACTACTACTACTACTACTACTACTACTACTACTACTACTACTACTTCTACTACTACTTCTACAACTACTACTACTACTACAACTACTACTACTACTACTACTGCTACTGCTACTGCTACTGCTACTGCTACAACTACTTCTATACTGCTACAACAACTACTACTACTACTACTTCTACTGCAACTGCTACTGCTACTGCTACTGCAACTGCAATTGCTACTACTACTTCTACTACTACTTCTACTACTACTACTACTACTACTACTACTACTACTACTACAACTGCTACTTGCTACTGCTACTGCTACTGCTACTGCTACTACTACTACAACTGCTACTGCTACTGCTACTGCTACTACTACTACAACTGCTACTGCTACTGCTACTGCTACTGCTACTACTGCTACTGTTATTGTTACTGCTACTGCTACTGCTACTAATACTACTGCTGCTACTGCTACTACTACTACTGCAACTGCTACTGCTACTTCTACTACTACTACTACAACTACTACTACTGCAACTGCTACTGCTACTGCTACTGCAACTGCTACTGCAACTGCTACTACTACTACTACTACTTCTACCACTACTTCTACTACTACTACTACTACAACTTCTACTACTACTACAACAACTACTACTACTACTACTACTACAACTGCTACTACTACTGCTACTACTACTACTACAACTGCTACTGCTACTGCTACTGCAACTGCTACTGCTACTGCTACTGCTACTGCTACTGCTACTGCTACTGCTACTACTACTACTACTACTACTACTACTACTACTTTTAATAATAATAGCAACAACAATAATAAAACAATCGTGTTGTAATCTAGAATTTTAAATAAATTGGTCTATATAGTCGATAATATTATTTTCTATAGAAATATACTATGCTCATCCTTGAATAAAAACTTTAAGTCACAGAAATTTAATGAAATCTATGAAATTCTAACTGAATATGTCTTACTTGAATAAAAACAATGAATAAACAAAGTATGAGAAGTTGCATTCCCTATTACAATACAGGTCGAGCAAAGTTTGTACTTTCTTCAAAATAAAAAAAAAAACGGCAATTTTTTTAATGACAATTTATATTCAGATGTGACCACCTATGTTGTTGTAGAGTTTTTAAAACAAAACATATTCTTATTAGTTTTCAAGTTAGAACATGTTAAAAATTTATATTTTTACAAGGAGAACTTTGTAACAATTATGAAAAATATTAAATTTAAAAATTGAATATCAATTTTTGAGGCATAAAATATTATCTATCATTTTAATGCAATTAACCATTCTTAATCATAATTATGGAAATTTTAACTATTTTATTTATAGGAAAAACGTCTTAACAAGTGTTACGTTCTATTGATTTTATAAATATCTAAAAACTTTATAATATGTTGTGCCAACTAGAGACCAATCTACTTTCATGCGTTATTGTCTAATTAAGTGATACGAAAAGTGTTTCGTTCTTTTACGTATAACCCTAAAGCATATTCTAATTCGAACAAGATTTTTTTTGACATTTTAAAAACATACTATGTTGATCTTTGGGTAAAATACTTTTATTGCAGAAATATATTAAAATGTAGTACTGTAAATACATTCTGAATATGTCTAATTTGAATTAGCGAATGATGTATGCACTATGCTTTGCAAGCTGAATTCTCTGATAATTTTCAATTTTTTTTCTATTCTAATGAAAACTGCCAGTTTTTTTTAAATGACGATATGCAATCAAATTTAACCATAAATATCTTAAATCAATACAGACTAGACTAGAATCAAATTGGAGTTTGTGCTTGCAAATGACTAATGAAATGTATAAATATGAAAGTGACATTACGATTTTTAAGCGTATAGTATCAAAAGTAAAACTTATTTTTCATTTTGCCGCTTTTATTTTAAATTGTGAATTCTTCTATGAAAAAAAAGTAAACAATAATTTACTTGAATGACTACTGAACAGTTCTAGAAGATATCTCTTAGCATGAATTTGTAACGTTATCTTATAAAACAGAGTGGGCAAGTCTTTATGTTTTAGGCAGTTGTATCATTTTATTCATAGCCATTTCTAAGCCAATGACAATTATAATAGGCGGTTGAAATATGTCACTATTTAGGCTCCACTCGAAAGGGGAAAAAATCATAAGGTCACTTTAATATTATATTGCTTCAATATCTCTCTTGATATGTTTTTATTCTTGAAATCTAAAAATCTGAAATAAATGGTTGCAATCAATACTGTATTTTTTTGTTCCTTTTGCATCAATGAATATCCCCTTTAACAGATTCTTAGTTAAAAAAATTCTGCCGTTAATTCAAAAGTTAATTAAAAGTTTAAAAAACCCATTAAGTTTTTTACTTAATTTATTTTGCTGGTCACAAAAGCCATGTACAAATTCTTCATACAAGTCAAATTGTATATTTTATCTAGATGAATTGCAGTGTTTGCAGGCTATTTATTTATACAGTATGGTATTGGTATAGTATATAAAATGTTAAATAGTATTGGTACAGTATGTAGATAACTAAATAGTATTGCTACAGTATATAAAATGCTTAATGGTATTGCTACAGTATATAAAATGCTTAATGGTATTGGTACAGTATATAAAATGCTAAATGGTATTGCTACAGTATATAAAATGCTAAATAGTATTGCTACAGTATATAAAATGCCAAATAGTATTGCTACAGTATATAAAATGCTAAATAGTATTGCTACAGTATATAAACTGTAAAATGAAATTGATCCAGTGCGACAATGGAACAAGGAAATGAAACGGATATTTTTCAACACCGCGTCTATAGTCGACTGATGCCGAGTGATTTAGGTGGTTTGCTTCAAGCGACTTGCCCCTCAGTAGTGTAACTTGGGTTAGAGCTTCGAGTATATCATATTCATGTTAAAAAGATCCTCCGAATTTGTACAAAATCGAATCCGCAACGAAATCAGACAAATGGAGTGAAAGCCGTTGGTCTAAGAAAACTGTGTTCTTTTTCGAAAATTCATGACTAAATTGCTGAGACGTTGGTCATAGTTTTGTGCAAAGAAGACCCTCTTTGGGTGTATAACGTTGAAATTGCAACAGAATCGGACAAATAATGTATAAACGGTTTGCTGTAGAATATGATATTCAATGTTTTTACGAAATTTCCTAGACTTTTGTCCTAAGATATTTAATCACCGGTCCAAAAAGCGACAATTTTATGCGGCCTCTTGCTATCATTTTCCTTGTGGTAGCTAGTACTAGAGCCTTTTATTGCTGTGAAGAATACTCTCTTAACAATCACAATCTCTTGATAATTCCAGGTTTCTTTAAGTACGCAGCGTTCATTTTACAACATGCTGTGCATGACGTCAATTCCTCAAAGAACTTGCTCTTAAGCGAGGTTCTGTCACGGACCAGTAAATAACATTCTTATGACCTCTTAGAGCCTTTTATTGCTGTGAAGAATACCCTCTTAACCATCATAATCTCTTGATCATTCCACTTTTTTTTAAGTACGCAGCGTTCATTTTACCACGGCTAATTGTGCATGACGTCAATTTATGAAAGAACCTGCTCTAAAGCGAGTTTTCGTCACAGACCACTAAATAACATTCTTATAAAGTTGTGATTGATCAAAATAATGAAAAACACAGTTTCTGGAATGTTTTAACTTTGGCTCTAGAATATGGTGTTTTGTAAACAAAAATTTTCCGGACATATTGTTTGGGTTCTTCAATGTGTTGCACAATAATCGCTTTCATCATTAAGTACATCGGTTACGGGTGTGTTACGGCAAATTATTTATTTGGTGCTAGATAGTGGTTAGGGCAGTGTCGTTGGTACAGATTCTAAGGGCACGGAAGGGAATCAGAAGCATCGCGAAAAACAAAAACAAAAACTGGTTCAAGTAAAGCACACCACTCGTCGCATTAGGTGTATCAATTATTTTTGCATTGTGCTCTGTTAGCATAATCACCACATGTTGAACACGA
The DNA here is from genome assembly GCF_026571515.1 of Ruditapes philippinarum. Classification (NCBI taxonomy): domain Eukaryota; kingdom Metazoa; phylum Mollusca; class Bivalvia; order Venerida; family Veneridae; genus Ruditapes; species Ruditapes philippinarum. The sequence goes on from NW_026860113.1 coordinate 67,865, forward strand.
CAGTCGTCTGTGAAATAAAGATAGAACTTTATGTTTGTTAAGCATGCAAAAATATAAAGAATAGTGTTAATACATTTGAATAAAAACAATTTTTATGGTGATCGTATCTACTCTTACTCATTGATATGGTTCCAAAGCAGCCTTCCTAACATTTGTTGATAAGCATTTTCAAAATTGTTACAGCCTTATTATCATTTTGACATAAACATATTGTATTATTATACATTTAAATAAACACATAACCGTTGTCATGACGAATCCCAGTTTGAGTATCTATACCTCTTACATTAAGATAAATCTTTGACATGGTCCTTACTGACACAGGGATGTCATATATTATAGTGACACGGCGATACAAATACTGGACATTCTGGGTTTGATTATCAAGAATTGTGCGTCATTGAGTAATCTGAGAAGAGAAAGGTGGAATTTCAAAATAATCTGGCACAAATATCCATAAAATCAAGATCCAGGTCCGTACGTTAATGGTCAAAGTCATACTTAGAGGTTATAGGTCATCATGTACTGCATATCTTCATACAATGAATATATTGTCCTGTCCTGGAAGATTTCTAATTCAGGAACCATGTTCACCACATCAAAACGATGTGTCGCACCAAAGACCCAGATCAGTAGGTCAAAGGTCAAGATCACGCTTAGAATTTTAATATCACAATGTTTTACATAGTGTTTAGACGTCCAGAAGTAAGTCATTAATTATTACTTGACACAAATATTCACTACATCAATACATGTTGCGCGCAAGACCCAGGTCCGTAGCTCAAAGGTCACACTTAAAGGAGAGATTTTATCTGGTCCTGCATTCTTGTACAGATCGTTTCCGGGTAATAACTTTCAGGGGGGGGGTCAAAATGTCACACATGTTACCAAATCGAGAAGTGTTGCGTGCAAGACCCAGTGTTGTTGGTAAAAGGTCAATGCCACACATAGAGTAAGTCCTCATGTTATGCATATTTTCACAAAGTGATAAGAAGTTCGTGTTCATGCCAGAATTTTGATATTCGTGGATTTAAAATGACCCTTCATGAATGTTCACACCAGGATTAGTCGCTCCAAAGACCTAAATCGATAGTTTAGTCAAATTTATAGGTTAAATATCACTAGGTCATACCTAGTATAAAATCGGTTATGTCCAGGCCAGATGTAAGTAATTCATAGATGATTTTAAGATTATTCGGCAGTCCTACATGGCCCGGTGGTAACGCGTCCGCCTCTACAGGTCCCGAGTTCGATTCCTGAATGAGAGAATGACATCATTTTCCAATTTCAATGTATACTACACTCAGAATATGGTAGTTTCATGTTGAGCTGAGCATGATTTCAATTATAAACCAACACTATCTTGCAACAAACCAGGACAATGCTATTCAATATTATCACTGGACAGGACAACGTCATTCCGTTTGGCACATATAAGACAGGACAACGTCTTTAAAATTAAACTGAACGATTTCGTCTCTTACTACATCAAATACATGTTAATTTCTATATCCAATTTATCTTCTATATAATGTCCTACTAACACCATCGTCATCAGTTCAATCAGAAAAGAGAAAAGAGTAATCTTTCATTTAAATTTAACCTGAAAACAATATCAGTTATCTGTTTGTGTGACATCATATAATCAAATTGAGGATTTTTTATATTTCTTTTGCTGGCTCTTTATAACACCCGTGTTTTCAGTTATGTTGTTTTCTTATAGACATTCTTTGTTCGTGTCATAATAGATTATATCAAGGTTTTCTCGCTAACAAACAAGCTGAAAAATCAATTGTCGCCACATATCTTTATTACAAGCAAATAAACGCGGCATAAGTTAACAATATGTATTCTTTGAAAATATAACAATAAGGGAATTTCACATCTTAACATCTAAAGCTAATACAAGAACTTTATCTCTGGATTGTTGCATTTAACTTTGTCAACTGTCAACTAGTTTGTGTTCAATCTGTTTTCACAATGTAGCTATATTGGTGTGATAAAAAATGAAAAGTGTCATATTCTTTCTTTATAAGTGTTGCTATGTATCAAAAAATAAAATAAATAATTAAAAGTTTAAGAATAACAAAGATGTATGTTTTGTAGTACATAATTCCCGTGTGAAAGCAGTAGCAAAAAATATGTAGTATGAAATGCTACAGAGTAGAGATCTGTTATAAATTATAGATTGATACAAAAGAGGAATAATCTAGCAAAGAGTGTGAAATACCTGGCTATTTGTGTCATATATTATAAATAGTTTCCAACAATGACCAAGCTGTTTTCTTATAATATCTTAAATTCTAGCGATTACTAATTTGAAATAATATATAACATACACAAAAATTAAATTCTTTAACAATATGTTCCATTCTTTAATCTTCCTAGTTTTATTCCTTTAAAGCAGAATATAACCGAACAATTCATTCTGGTAGAAATCGTTCCATTCGAAAATGTTCGTTCCATTCGGAAAATTGTAAAGATGTCATCGATGTTTTTGTTTAATTTCTATATTTTTGAAGTTTGACCTGATGCGGATCCATCATAGAAATCTTTTGCGAAGCGCATCATTTGTCTCAAAGCTAAGAGTATAAGAATTTCAATTTTGGTGTCCGTTGCTGTTTCTTTTTCATAATTCTTAACAGGTAAAATATTCCGTTCCTACAATAAAACAAACAGAGAACAGCTTAGATATATACATATTATTTTGTCATTAATGTCATACTAACAATGTTTTTCTTTGCTTTCTTTTTTATTTATATATCAATTTCTTAGAAATAATTACATTATATAATTGTCTATAACAAATATGTCATACAATAGTTTTGTATTCAATGAAGTCGCTATAGTCAGATATGCAAGTTTTGTTGTTGCTTTTCAAGAATTCAAAGTAATCAATTGTGTAACATTTCTCATTTAAGTTATTACTTTTACGTGTAGCAAAGCACACGGATATACACACTGTAAATGTTTAATTCTAATATTAATTTATTTTTGCACATGGGTAAAATTTATAAAACGCATGGTATCAGAAGTTTGTTAATCACACGCACACGCACACCAACACACACACGGACGCACGCAACCCCCCCACACATATGCTCATAAATATCTATGTGAAACGGGAAAAAACAGGTCTATGTTTGTCTATGTTTAGGCACAGATCAATATGTACCATTGTAAACGCTCACTAAAAAGTCGCCAGTATCGCATTCGATAATGTGCCTCCTTACATAGTCGTCCACTTTCCCGCCCAGGAAGATGTGTTTACATAGTCGTCTACTTTCCTACCCAGGAAGATGTGGCTCGCTTAACGTATGACATGATTTCTAGTAATTGAGCAACTGTGTCCAAATGCAACGTTGGGAACTATTGTGACGTTGACTTGACATAAAGAAATAGCGTGCCATTCGAGCATTGTTCAAATCTTAGACAAACTGCATGTATTAGATATAAACGTTTCGGTTTAAAAAAAAGTACCACTCTCGAATTTTCAAGTCATTTGTCATTTCTGCTGATAGTATTGCTACCAAAGTTAATCAACGACGTTATCGTACGTTGTTGTTGGTAAAATAATCTTCTTAGCAATACAAGTACTCATTTGGGGCGTCCGTAGCCGAGTGGTTAAGGTCGTTGACTTCAAACCACTTGCCCTCACCGCTGTGGGTTCGAATCCCGACAGGGACTTTGGATTCTTTCATGTGAAGAAGCTATCCAGCTAGCTTACGGAACGTCGGTGGTTCTACTCCGGTGCCCGTTCGTGCCTGAAATAATGCACGGAAGAACACCTGAGGTCTTCTTTCACCATAAAAGCTGGAACTTCGCGATATGACCTATACTGTGCGGAAGAACACCTGAGGTCTTCCTTCACCATAAAAGCTGGAACGTCGCGATATGACCTACACAGTGTCAATGTGACGTAAAACCCAAAACAAACAAACACACAAAACTCATTTAGCAAAATGGATTGACATTTAAGTTCTCCTCATATCGAGATATCCTGCCATAATATCTGCCATGAAACATTTAACATCTTTTAAAAATCCCAAAGTTCCTCCTAATTCTTCATTTAGAGAACACGTATTCTTAAAGGTTGGGACTTAACGCATCTTTAAATAAAATGGGCCGATAGTTTCACATCGAAGGAGCCTATGATCAACGAGGTATGGAACCATAACCGTCACTAGTTTCGTTTTGAACGATATCTTGCAAATACCATAGTCGTCTATGAAGGAGTTACCAAGCCGAGTCAGCAACATTAAGTCTTTCATTTAAATTTGCATGTCATAGACAACTGCTCCCGCTTTTCTGAAGTCGGGGATGAACTACACAAGTTTCTGTGTTATATGGTGAATTTAATATTTATACACTTATGTGGTAGATTTATCAAACTAGTTTAAAAAAAGAGCGGATCATCTTGCTACATGAGTACCAACTAAACGTGCGTTCCATTGAGTTTGCATGCATCAAGAAGAAAATATACTTAAAACATTTTGTCACTGGAAATTGATGTTAAACAAGAACACGGTCTTGGTTAACTTTAATAAACTTTACAAATAAATTTGTTTTAAGAGAATGCTGTTAGCGCAATCTTTATATTGAATTTAATTTATAAGATATGGTTAATTAAGTTTTATGCTTTTATAAAAGTTGTGTGTTAAATATGATAATACACGTATCATGATATTTGAATATTTATTGTTACAAATGAGCTAGATGATTGAAAAGAAATTAAAAGGGGGAAAAAGCATTGCTGTAATGTATAACGCTTTGTGGATTACACGGCACCATGACTCAAATCCTCATCAGACAGTAGATTCAGTTGTTCCACACTAATAACGATACGACATAGGTTTCAAAGCAATACAACACTTGCATTAATACCTTAATTCTTTATCAGTTCAAAACAATTCCATCTGAATAAAACCCTTAGACAATTCACTAGATATTATTGTAATACGTGTCAATATTATAATTGTTGGTATTGACCAACTAAAATATTGTTTAGAAGGTAAACTGTGGATAGCATAAAGGGAACATTTAAGAAATTATAAAGTTCTGGATGAATCAAATAACTAAGCGTCCTTAATCTTTTTTTATTTTCATTTTGGCTTTACGGTGAAAAATTATTTTTTCTTCATGAGTAATGAGTATTGAAGAAAAAAAAGGAATTCTAACATGCAACAACTTGTCCCCCTTCCCTTTGGCTGTTACACTTTCTTACTACTATGCTTACATTTAGATCTAATTGGTCTTGATTTTCATTCATACACATAACCAAGGGATAATTGGGCAATATGTCACCTTTCATCGTGGGAAGTCTATAAATTAACAATAATTAAAATATGTAATAAGTCCTAATTCTAGTATAAAGTAGTACAATTTCAAGAAAGAGTAGACTTCATACATTCAAAATTGCTTGTTCATCTATGTTTACCGTCTGTTGAGGCCTAAACTAATCCCGAAATGACCCCAAAAATAACCAGAAATACTTATTATTGTGAATATGTTCGAACAAAGAAATGACGTTCAATGTAAATGAACAATATTAATTTGAACTTTAATAAATATCAATAGGTCCATTCCCATTGACGTATATAAAAACATCGCTTTGTTTTGCTGGGTTGAAAATTACTTACAATTGTAACGATCAAGTAGGAATCTTATTGATGTCGTGATTTAGAGTTAATTCGGTTGTATTTACATTGTTTGATGTTAGCGGTAGATAACTTTCGTCTGCAAAGAGTCTTGTTTCACTTAAAAGGAAAATCCACTATATCATACGAAAATCAAAGAACAAGCCTTGCGGTCCCTGATAAATAAAGAAGTGTCCTGGAAGGAAACCCGAATTGTTTTGAAAAAAAAACAACATTTGAATGTTAAAATAAATGTGTATATATGTTTAACGATCTTTACTTTCGCAAAATAAATTATAAGTTATATTGGTCGGTAAAAAACGTGTTATTATTCCTTCATTGTGAGATATGTATTTACCTGAACACCAAAGAACTCTGCGGCTTTTTCAACAGCCTGCTTAACCTTTCCACTCTTATATGTATTTGTAACATCGGTTTCCACTGATTTACACAGAACATCAATTTTGGTCAACAATATACATCTTGCAACATCTGTAAATAACAAAAATATGACTCACCTTGCTTCTTCGTTTAAAGAAAAATAACAATTATTTTTTTCCATTACAAAATTATCAACGTTGATTGAAGATTGCTCTTTTTATATGAATGAACCCTTGAACAATCCCTTTTACAAACAAGTTACTAGGGTTCGCCGACATACGTTTTCATTTTAAATCTGGTTGTTACCTTTTGATTCAGACAATAATAATAATAATAATAATATTATAATAATAAAACACGATAACAACAACGAAATCAGTAGCAACGGAACAACAGAAACAAAACACAACACCTTCACACAAAACAATAAATGTATTGTGTTGATATGCCTCATATGAATTAATTGCGGAATGAAATAAAAAGCAATTGTCACAAGTCCCCTACCGGTAAGAAGAAAAGCAATATTCTGACTAGCCATTGGTTTCTGAATTGTGCCATTGAATGAATGAATAAATGAATGAATGAATGAATGAATGAATGGCATGCCATGACATGACATGACAAAAATGAAATTGAATCTTTTTAGTTTTTAGTAAGTATGTATCTTAGTAATGTGTTAAATTTTCCTGCCTTGTGAAGATA
>NW_026860114.1:0-18905 GCF_026571515.1 Ruditapes philippinarum
TTCAATAATTAATAGATAGATTAGATTTGAATGTGTTTAAGTTAATTACCGTCCATGAACATATAAGATGTTTGCCGTGTTGGCTTTCTTTAGGGATGTATTTTCTATTATTTCATGAATTAGAAAGTTAAGTTAATTAATGTTCAAACAGTTTTAAGTAAACCAAAAATAAAATCAACGTGAACCCATCGTTTTATATGGTGGCTGATTTGTGCCATTCGTGTTTTCACCCATTGACCCTACCAGGCAAAAAGTCCAGAATAAACAAGTTAAAACGGCGGGACGAAAACACGCTGATTAGCGAGGGCGCGGGGCGAAGTTTAATAAATAAAACTTCTCCCCGTGGGGACGCGAGACGAGATTTAATAAATAAAAGGGCGGGGCGCGGAGCGAAAACACGCTTATTAGCGCCCCGCTAATAAGTGTGTTTTCGCTCCGCGCCTCCGCCATTTTAACTTGTTAATTATCGATTTTACGCTTTGCGGGGTCGCGGGACGAAAGCACGCTAATTAGCGGGGGCGCGCGGTGAAGTTTTATTAATTAAACTTCGCCCGCACCCGCGCTAATTAGCGTGGTTTCGTCCTGCGACCCCGCCGTTTTATTTCTCAAAATCTCCGCTCTGCGCCCCTCTATCAATTTTTTTAATTCAACTTTGTGCCCCGTGGCTGTGATATTTCCAAAAATTTAACCTGTCATAAATATATTAACAAAGTCGGTAAACAGGAATGGATCAGCAACAGGGCCTGAAATCGAAAACTCACGGCATAGACCAAACTAGTACCATGAGTATGCCCAAATATCAAGAAGGCGTCAGCTGATAAGTATTGCAGGGGAAAAAAACGTTACGAAAATTTCCAAAACATGAATGTTGAAAATTAAACTAAGTCGGTAAACAGGAAGTGGATGAGCGACAAATCTGAAATCGAATCCCACGGTATGGGACCACGTGTTCATGCTGTATGCCAAATATCAAGGGGCTGTGCTAAGTAGTTGCTGAAAACAGTTACAAAAAATTCCTAACATTGACCATTAATGTTGAAAATTTAAGTCGGTTAATTGGAAGATGATAAGCGACAGATCTGAAATCGAATCCCACGGTATTGGACTACGTATGGATGCTGTATACTAAATAATAAGAGGTTGTGATAAGTAGTTAACGAAAATCCTACCAATAACAATTAATGTCGAAAATTTAACTATGTCAGTAAACAGGAAGTGGATTAGCGACACACCTGAAATCGGGTCCCACGGTATGGGACCACGTGTAGATGGTGAATACCAAATATCAAGAGGCTGTGATAAGTAGTTGCTGAGAAAACTGTTACGAAATTTCCTACCATTCACCATTAATGTTGAAAATTTAAATAAGTTGGTAAACAGGAATGTATAAGCGACATACCTGAAATCGAATCCCACGGTATGGGATTACGTGTTGATGCTGTATACCAAATATATAGAGGCTGTGATAAGCTGTTGCTGAGAAAACTGTTACCTTTTTATAACCAGGGTTTGCACCTGTGTAACCTGGCTAAAAATTCAAAATTCAAACTTGAACAACCGTTGAAATATTATTTTATTTATATAGTTTAGTACTTTACTTTACAAGTGAATATTTACCAGCCATATAGTTACTTTAAATTAAAAGAAATATCTTGTAGAACTATCAATTTTATAGACAATATTGTGATGTTCATGTTTAAAATTTAAAAATTATCGACTAAAGCAGCCAAACTCAATAGAAAAAAAATCAACAAACATTTTGAAACGCAAATGATCATTAAGCCATGAAAGCATTTTGAAGTGTTTTTGCTTTTCCAGTTGAGATTTTGGTATACATACGGCTATAAACAGGTCCTTTATTCCAGTCCATGCGTAATATTTATCTAGCGTTTTCAATACCTGAGTTTTCATAATATACTGGTAATTCTTCAGATTAGACCCTCACTGAGTTCCCAATTGAAGACATAGAAAAACACCATGAATAATCAAATGGCAGTAAAACGTAAGTATACAGTGATCAGTGTTCTAAATATCTATACAATCAAAGAAATTATGATACAGGGGAGAACAGAACAGTAATGGAAGTTGGTTAGCAAATATTTGCTTACTTATTGTTTGACATATATCTGAAAACATTTTTTGCTGTATATTAAGCTTGATAATGTTTGATGTCATATTTGTTATCAGGGTTTATATTTTTGATTATAGTTGATACATACATACATTTTTTCAAAACATTTCATTGTAAATACTTTCAAATCTTTTCTTGTTTTCCGTTCGAAATATGACATTTTTTCTAACTATTACTGTTCTCCCCAATGTTGTTTTTATGTGTATCTATCAATCTAAATACGTCTATGCAGCATATTCAGCTTGAACAATTTCAATAACATACTGTAATGATTCTAAACCATACATAACTATAGGAAGAAAAAGGGCCTGAGTTAAGATATTCGCAATAAAAATAAACAAAATAAAAATCAGAAATAACTGCTTAACAAGACACTGTGTATTGAAGCTTTTATCAGGATATATAATAGATCATTAACAATTTATCAAAAGTAATGTATATTTATATAACTTGGTAGCACATATATAGGTATATATCTTGAACAATACAATAATGTGTTCGAATGTGTGTGGTATGTTACACAACTTCCCAAACTGTAAATCATAATGAGTAAAGATAATACACTAACATATTGAGCTTTTGTCTAAAGAAAGAGGAAGTTTTTTCTCGAAATGGTACTTCATTTATTATTCTTAAATTTTATTTTTGAGAAACATATCAAAATACGTATTGAAAGCATCAAATACGATGCTATTTGTTTTGTCAAATAACCAAAATTTTATCCTATTGTAATTCTGTATATTTCATCTATACACTATCAATAGATAAAAGCTTGTTTTAGCTTCAACACCTGCCTGTATCACACTCTCGATCTTTAAAAAGCATCACTTTCACATATTTTGCCAGGAAGGTACTACCTGTGTAACAGGAAGTTTACAGATAGTAAACACTGTAAACCTTCGCACTTATCTGATTATTCGGGAAAATAAATACTTTTCAAGTTAAAATAAAATGCATTGATACAAAACAACAGTAATGATGCAGAATACAACGAGATGCTGTATCATACTATATCTATTTATACTAGTTTGCTTCTTTAAAAATAAACATTTGAGATTTTGTTTGCAGCCGTGGAAGTTTTATATAAGTTTAAAAACTGTTTAATAGATAGACAAACTATTTTGATTATTGAGGTTATTTACATCAGTTCAAAGAAATAATTTGCCGAGATGTTCCGTAGTTAAAGGGGTAGCAAAATATCGGATGTAATCGGTCAAACAATACTGCTTGGAGATATTGTAGCTATAAAGTTTACTGTCACTATTGTTCGAAACATAAAAAAAACGCTTCTCAGAAAACAATTATGAATTAATACAGTTTAAAAGATTTAAAAAAAAAATCCGGAATGAGCCACTGTCCGTTGTGTAACGTAAATGATATTTTTCGATTTTTCTCTTTTTACCAGTTTGTTCACCTCGAAGTTTAGTTTAAGTAAAGTCGTATTTTGAAGGAGAGCATGCGCACAAAGAGGTCTGATTACCTCTCAAATGCCTTATATGATACAAAAAGATGAAAAGTACATAATTAAGCAATAATATAACTATCCTAATATATTTATCGTGTGTTTAAGAGGCTCAGCACATATTTTTTAAAAGCTAAGATCACGGATAAGATAGAGATTTATCAAGAAATGAAAAGTATTCTAATATCAAAAGACAAAAGCCTGTGTGTGGCTTGCAGTAACTTACTTTTCTAACAAAGATCATTTTATTAAGATGGTAATTACTTTAGAAAACACTTACTTTGAAAGAGAATGTTAATTTGATTGTTTTTGCAATTTATAGCTGATTAAAGATATCTTTCTTAAAAAGAAACGACCAAAATTTACGAACCACATTTGATACCTTTACTATAATGATGTTTAATACATATCAAATAAAAAATCATATTCCTTTAGTTATAAATTATCTGAAAAAGTAAAGAGAATTAATGTTATACAGAGTAGGAGATGTTTTTTAAACTGCCTTTTAATACACATGATTTTGTGCGTGTTGCATTATAGTTTGTTATATTTTTATTTTGTTATGAAACTTGTCTTTTTTAAAGTTATAAATTTGACCATGTCTGTAAAGAAGTAAATATATCAAATGGTTGATTTAAGATTTTTCTGTTTTAGTTTATAGTTAATACAAATTAACTTTAGTCCGATTGTGTTGGAAGCTATTAGCTTATTGAAACACTCTCAAATCCGTTCCTGTAACCAACCACTACTAAGCAATGAGTGTAAATTCTTGCTCACTGAAACAATCGCTTGATGATGACGGGTTTGAACTTAGGTTACTAGTTCAACGCTTTAACCACTCAGGCACAAGAAAACAAAAAAAGTTTATAGCATTATGTTATATATAGATAATAATTCTCTGGAAATTAGCTATGCCTTTGTCAATAACGTACAAGAAAACTATTATTTTTTTGCTTATTTTGATTTTGAAAATATGTACCCATCAAAACGATGTAACGTAGTTTGGTTTTTAGACATGAAAATGAAGAATAGAAAGAACAAAATAACAAATTAGAATTAAAATAAGTCCTTATTGGATTACATAACGAGCAATTAAGATATATTATTTACATAGATAGGCACAACATAATACAGGTATGATCTAGTAAAAAATGAAGAAATTTTTGCGATTTTATCAGCCTCTTGCTGTTGTTATTTGAAATCAGTTTCACTATATAGTATTATAATTGTATTTAATCAGAAACACTGTAATGTGCTGTGAAAGCATACCTAAGCTACTACTAGAGTAGATAGGATAATTAACAGGAAACTGATTTTTTAATGTTTGATTCTGCTTAAACCGGTGCTAGCGTGGCAGCCCAGACAGGCTTGCAACTTGCACCACGGTCCGTGGACAGGCTTCGTCTTCTGCCTTGCTTCGTCGGGCCCTTGTAGGTGATTTTCTTGTTGCTCTGTCTTCCTTTAGGACATTGAGTACTTTTGTTATGGTCATTGGGTTTACTTTTATATGTTTCTACATGATCATTTTAGTGTTTTACTTATTTAACCTTTTGTAACCATGACAACTGTTAGAATTTCACTTGGCGGGGATTCATTTTATTTACACTGTCTCGTTTATAGGAACATGGTGGGGCTAAGAGCGAGGTTTGGTGCACCATTAACCGGTTTAAACTCCCAGCAGTCATTATTATGCTGCTGACCGTTCCAAGGCGGCGCCCCACTGTGTTCCTCAGATGTATGTCTATGTTGTTTCATACTGTTTTGGTGACACTTTTGCTTGTGTCCCTTGTTGTTTTCTCGTCTACGGTAAGTATCTTCCCATTGCCTCTAGTTTTTTTTTTCTTTGATTAACCCCCCCCCCCTTCCCCCGGTCTCCTGTCCCCTTCCCCTTTGTGGCCTATTATTATTTTTCTTTGAATTCCTAATCAGTTACAAACTGTTTATCATTTAAGGATTAACCTGTCCGTGGTCTGTCTTTGCCCTGTCCTGTTTTCGTTTGGGGTCCGCCTGGGCTCCTTGCCATTGGTTCTTGTTGCTGGGTCATATGGGGGTTGCGTTCATTGAACGCCGCCTTTCCTTGTTGATCTTGTTTATCATATTTTAATCAATTCGAGCTTGCATTATCACATAGAAATCAATAGTACTGTATAGTGCAGGTTTAATGTTTTGTTAACTTCTTACCGCACATATCAAGCATTTTCTTATACACTACTTTCATAAAGATTGAAAGGTACCGAGTTTCAAAGTTAAGCTTAGTTTTTGTCAACATAAATTACATGCATTTCGTCATTAAAAACATATGCTAATGAGAATTATGAAGAATCATCTTAAATATTATATTATTTAATTGATATATGTATACAATATAGAACATTATCAAACTTTTGAAGTAAAAAGTTTAGTTTCGTATTGGAAATCACCAAATCCATTTTTAAAGCAAAATTTTTTTAGTATTTTGATCATATATAAAATATTTAAGTTTCATCATTTAAATAATAAAAAATGAGTGTCTATATTATCTTTTGATATGGATCATTGCTTGGTTAATCACATTTGATAAAGCAAATTAATTACATTTGATAAAGCAAATGAATAACAAAACTCTGGAATTGAAAATAAAAGTGACTTAATACAAAATAATGAAACAGCAAATAAATTCAGGAATGCATCTGAACTTTATATATTTATGCATACATGCCTTTGATCATTGTAAAAACTTCGTTCCGTCTTTGATGGAAATCTCATTATGATTGTTTTGAAGAATTCATTGGATGTATTCCGTCAATGGAATCTGATCATAAGTTTTTATAATTAGAAAAATATCATCAGCAGGTACAATAATAGTAGCTTGAAGTAACATTATGCCCATCCAACGGTGTATAGTCAGTTAACATGTGAAATTCAAAGTAAGTTTACATTTGCCATCATACCTTCTTTTTATAAATTACATTACATTAAAGATACATAGCTTAAGTGGCGTCAAGGAAATTTCTATGAATAGCAATCAGAATTTGTCTGTAACGTTTAATTTTAATCATGAAAAAGTCGGGCAGTCTTTTCATATTTTGTCATATAGTACGCATTTCAAGCATTTCCTCAATTAAAACCCGTGGGTCAATTATATTAGACAGCTTGTCCGGTCTTGATAAACAGATGTCAACAACAATAGTACTTTCCGCCTGATAAAGATCTCTAATTACTAGAATGGGGATAAAACATTTTATTAGCGGTAATTAAGTAGAACAATACAATATTAGAGGTTCTTAATTAATGCGTCCTGTCAAGTATAAGCGAATATATATATATGTTTAATTGTTACCTGTCTCGAAGCGGGGAAAAGTTGGTTTAATAATTCACTTTTATTACACATAGCGTAGGTTGATTATCCCTTTAAATACTCAAGGATCAGACTAGTATTTCAGTGTCGGTTTTAATGTTAGTAGGCACTCACTTAATTTTGGTACGCAGTTATAACTTACTCTTTGATTGTTTAACTTGGAAACTTTGATTATAAATAAATGTTGAACTTACTGTAAATGCATATCCTAGTAAACAATAATTAAACTGAATGACATTTGAATATACACTGTGTTGACTTATTGTATTTGAGTTTATTCAGATAACCGGTTACAACACAAGCGGCGTTTTGGTGCTCTAGTGACTTCAGGATTCGTTTTTGCCGACCAGGGGTTTTTCGTGGATCACAGCGCAGACATACACTATCTAACGGTTGACGATCAATTGCAGAGGACCCAGACAAGAGGGGCGGTGAGTTTATTTCTCTTAGTTTTCATGCTTCAATTTTTGACTTAAGCTATGGCAGAACAAGACGTTGCTACAATTTTTGAGAATTTAGGCAGACAACTTACTAATGTTTGTACCATAGTAGGAACTCAAAGTATTTCCCAAGTAATTCCACCTTTTTCGGGAGAAGTGGGCGAATATAAATTGTGGATTAAGAGTATTGAAAAATATGGTGTATTAACAGGGGTAACTGATGAAAGATTAAAACTTGTTGCATATCAATCGAGTAAAAATTCGGTTAGTGACTTTATAAGTAGACATTTAAGAGACCACCCTGACGCTACGTGGGTTGAATTAAAAACAGAATTGGGTTCGAGGTTTGACACCATTCAAGACCCTCAATATGCTTTCTCTTTATTACAATCAATGAGGCAATACAAAAATGAAAATGTTCAAATTTTTGCGGAACGATTATTAGCTTTAGCAGAAATTGCTTACAGGGGAACGGATGGAAATTTGGCACTAATTGAAAGGCAATTGATAGGGTTCTTTGTTTCCGGTCTTTATGAAAATTATCTCAAAATGAAAGTTATGAGAGATAATCCTGATACCTTACAAAATGCGGTTCGATCGGCCATGAATGAACAAAATTTAAGAGCTAGATTTAATTTACGGTTTCAAAACAACCAACATTCATCTTCATATAACCTTCTTCCAGGGCAGGAACCTATGGAAATAGATCATTTTAAAGTGAAAAATTGTGCATACTGTAAAAAACCAGGTCATCATATTTCTGACTGCAGAAAAAAAACCAAAACATGTATTAAATGTTAATTCAGATATAAGGTATTCTAACCCACCAATTAAGTATCAAAGACGACCAGATAGATCATACGATCATCGACAAATTAATAAAAGAGACTCAAACCCTCCAATTAAATATCAGAGACGACCAGATAGATCATATGATCAATCGCAAATTAGCAATAGAGTTAATTATAATAATAGTGGACAAAACTTTTATCCTAAGGGCAATTTGCATAATAATAGACAAGGTCATTATCGTAACCAAAACACACAAAGATCAAACTGGAAAGTAAATATGATTTGTTGGGGCTGTGGGCAATTAGGACATGTCATTCGGGAATGTCATTCACCAGAACGTAATTACCAAAGAAAAAACTAATTTCCTCCTGTTATAATACAGTCGCTAATAGGAGATATAACGAGTCACCAACCTACAATATTTCTTTATGTGGGAATCCATCTTCTTGCTTTATTTCAATTGGAAAAATTAAATTGCGTTGTCTTATTGATACCGGGGCTGAAGTGTCAATTTTATCGCTAAAATCATATAATTCTTTGAAGGTTAAACCAAAATTAACGCATAAATCTGCTAATCTTCAGTCCGTAAATGGTCAATTTTTACACATAAAAGGTTGCATAGAACTCACATTCAAAATTGGTCCTATAAAAAGGACACATTCATTTTTTGTAGTAGAAAATATTAATCGTAGTGCTATTTTAGGTAGAGATTTTTTAATACAAAATGGTGTTCGACTTTATTATGATTTAAATTGTTTACGAATAGGAAATAATTATATTACTTTAGAAGAGGATATTCATGTAGCCTCTATTGTAAGACTCGATAAAGACTGTATTTTAAAACCTTGTACTTCACATATTTTAAGGGGTAAAGTAAAATATTACAATGGGCTATTAGGCGACAACAAAACATATGAATTGTCAGGTTTAAATAATGGGGAAGTACAATCAGATCCAAATATATTTATTATCGATTCAGTCATTCATTTGCATAAACATAGACGGTTACCTGTATTAATTGTGAATAATACACATAAAACTATTAAGCTGAAGGCAGGCTGCCCTCTGGCTAAATTAAGTGCAGTTGACCATTTTGACATTTCACTAATTACACAACACGTTTCAGTAAGTAATGGCGAACCAGATTTTTTTAATGAAATTAATGTCCCAGAAAAATTTGCAGACTCTGTTCGAAATTTATTAAAGACGAATAGGGATGTTTTTGCTAAAGATGACTCTGAATTGTCTGTAACTGATACCATGGAGATGAAAATTGAAACAGGGGAACATCCACCGATAAGATCAAAACCATATCGTGTCCCACTAAAAAACATGCAAGCTGCAAATGACGCCATTAAACAAATGCTTCATGCCAAAATAATATCGCGTTGTCATTCAAGCTGGAACAGTTCAATCGTTATCGTTGATAAAAAAGATAACTCTAAGCGTTTTTGTGTCGATTTTCGCAAACTGAATAAAATTACTCAAAACACAGCATATCCATTACCACGAATAGATGATATAATAGCCAAATTAGGTAACTGTCAGTTCTTTACAAGCTTAGATCTCGCAAGCGCCTTTCATCAGATACCTATTAGGGAGCAAGATAGGCATAAAACGGCTTTTTCCACACCTAACGACGGCCAATTTTGTTTCAATCGGGTTCCATTTGGTCTATCAAATTCACCGGGCTATTTCCAATCATTAATGAAGATTGTATTAAAAGACTGTGACGATTTCGCTGTCAGCTATATTGACGACATTATTGTCTTTAGTTCTAATTATGAGGATCATTTAAAACATATAGAAACTGTCTTCCAAAGATTACGACAACATAAACTAAAACTCAAGTTAAAAAAATGCCAATTCTTACAGGCCGAAACAGAATATCTAGGTTTTGTTATAAATCGTCACGGAATTAAACCAAATCCGGACAAAATAAAGGCTATTAGAAAATTAGCACCACCAACAAATCCAAAGGAAGTGCGCCGCTTCCTCGGTATGACAGGGTTCTACAGATTTTTGATTAGGTCTGGCACCAAAAATTATACGGAAATAATTTCTCCTTTGATTGATCTTACGAAAAAAAATGTTAAGTTTACATGGACGCCACAGTGTCAAGAAAGTTTTGAATTATTGAAAGATAGTCTTACAAAAATTCCGTATGTAGGGTTCCCTGATATTAATAAACCTTATAAGCTCTACTGTGATGCGAATATGGAAAACGTAGGAGGAATCTTAATGCAAGACTGTGACCCTAACGACCAAGGTCTTTATACTAAACAAAAGCCAATCTATTTTATATCACATCGTTTAAGTAAAACGCAACGAAAATATTCAATAGTTGAGAAAGAATTTTTGGCAATTATTTATTGTGTCAACAAATTACATCATTACCTTCATGGCGCTGAATTTACAATATATACGGATCAAAAATCATTAATTTATATTTTAGATTTAAAACCCCTTTTAAAATTTTTAAAAATAAAAAAAAGATTGGGCCCCCAATTTTAAACTAAATATAAAATTTTAAAAAAAGAAAAATTCCCGGCAAAATTAATTTTAGTTGCCCATTTTTCTAAGTAAAACATCGAAAGCTCAGGGTTTTAATAGCTCGAGACCGATAATTTCACGGATATTCCAGATAATACATACGAAATACGAAATGAAAACAAAGTTTTACAATGTAATGCCATTAATTCAAATCAGGTTGATGTTAGGAAAATAAGTGATACCGCTAAGGAACCTACAGACTTATTTGTAGAGCCTTTAAAAGATCTACAAAATATTAACATGGAACTTGAACAAGATAAAGACCCAGAATTATCACTTCTTAAATCAAAATTTAATGACAATAAACTAACATCTTCAGAGGAACGTCATTATATACAATTTGACAACATCCTTTACTATATATCAAATATTGATGATGAACCTTCTTGTCGTCTTATCATTCCAACCCACTTAAGACATATGGTTTTAACTAATTATCATGACTTTGGACATTTAGGTGTCCAGAGGCTATTTGCAACAATCAAGACGAAATATTATTGGCGTAATTTGTTTAAAGATGTTGTCTCACATGTCGGAAAATGTGTATCTTGTAATTCCAGAAATTTAAAGCAAATTAACACTAAACTTAGTGAAACCGATACGCCGAAATATCCATTTCAAGTGATATCTTCTGATATAGTAGGACCTTTAACTTTAACTCCTTCAAATAACCGCTACATTATTTGTTTTACCGATAATTTTACTGGATACATAGAGGCATTCCCTTCCCCAAATAAATCAAGTCAATCTGTCATACATTTTTTCATGACAGAAGTTTATAGTAGGTATGGCTGTCCTCAGAAAATGATAACCGACAACGGGTCAGAGTACGTTAATTCAGCATTTACTAACATGTTGCAAGAATTAAATATTAAGCACATCCGTACATCACCTTATAATCCCCAATCAAATGGTTTACAAGAAAGATCGCATACTGACCTCATTAATCTTCTTGCAAAACTGGTTAGTCAAGATACTCGGGAATGGGATTTACATTTAAATTACTCTCTTGCAGCTCTAAGATTTTCAGTGTCATATCAAAACAAGCAGAGTCCCTATTTCAATTTATTCTCAAGAGATGTAGTCTTGCCTCTCGACAATTTGCTTAAACCTCGACAAAAATATCATGGTGAAGATTATAGTAAAATAATACTAAGTGAAAACCACAGAGCCTTTCTAAGCGCTTATAGATTAATAAAGAAAACAAAACGGAATCGGAATGAAAAAGTTAATAAAAATAGACAGGATATCACTTTTAAAATTAATGACGCTATTTATTACAAGAATTTTAACAGAGCTAGTAAATTGGATCCAAAATGGATTCCGTATTATCGTATCATTGATCATCCTTCTCCACTAACCTATGTTATAAAAAGCGTTCTTGATCAAAAGATTATTCATTGCCACGCCCGTCAAATTCGTTTAGCTAACATTTTAGAATGGGACATCCCAACCATCCCTAAAAACAGACGTGCATGTAACTACGTAGTCCTACCCAAAGATCAAATATCGTCCAATGACAGCCAATCTGACAGCACTTTATCTGCACCAACCAATGACAACACTGACGTAAATCAAACATCACCTGAGGTGTTAAACAGATATAACCACCAATTGGACGACTCTGATGACTTAAATCATGTTCCGTTGTCTCATTTGCAAAAACAATTACACGCGAATGACCATCAATCAAGTTCAAATTCTTCTAGTAGCAATGGAGATGACAATATACCTCTGTCTGTGTTACAACAAAGGTTGCGTAATCGTCCGCAAACTAGCCATGAATCGACTACTCATCTGTCATCTAATGACCATCAGTGTAATAACAATGATTTACCTCATAGGTATAAAGAAAAACATTATAGTTCGTCTGATACGGAGAGTTACGACTTTGATATTAATGCTGTATGCAAACCAAAACAAAAGAAGTTGACACATAAAAGGTCAAAATCTACCACTGCTCATAAAGCTGTCAACAAACTGTTAGTTGAGTGCCTAGCTAAAGTATTATAATATTTTACTCGTATGTTACTTCACATAAATAAATTTCCTTCAAGTTATTTTTTTTTTCTCTCTCTTTTAAAACATTGCCTATGTATATTTTTCAGACAAGATGATCTTACTTTTCTGTTTAATCGTTTGTGCAAGGGCTATGACAGACTATGAAAATGTTATATTTTCTAAAGTGAATGAAATTTCAATAACTAAAGCCCATTGGTCTGCTATTCTCGTTTATGATACAAAACAATTTTCACATTATCTTAATCAGATATCTGGGAATATTATTTCTATAAATCAGACATTACTTAACATGAAACAACATTATACCACCACAACAGATGAAGATGACTTTCAACCCTACTTAACAACAATTTCAGACATGCAGTTAGATATCAATTCTTTACGTCATACTTACGATAATATTTTAACAGAATATACAGATTTTCTGACTTTAAGTAATATTCAAAAGAGAAGTATTTTTGGCCTAGGAAAAGCTCTTAGATTTCTCTTCGGCACAGCTGACGACGGAGACTTACAAAATGTAAAACGTAATGTTAATAAATTAGCTAATACACAGAAAAATATTATTCACATTGTCGAAGATTCACTTTCTATCTTAAACGTTTCACAATCACATATTTTACAAAATCACAATAAAATCAATGAAATCATTCATTCTTTAAAGGCTATTGAAGCTCATGTAAAAAGATGGAAAATTGCTTTTGAACGCTCTTTAGGTAGATTCAAAACATACTCTCTAAATAATAATCACATTATGTTGGTATTAGATGATATTAAATTCGCTATTTCACTGGCTAAATCACACTTTAACGATTTTAAAGATAAAGTGGATATATTAAGTTTGGGTTTGGTTAACCCAACATTAATATCACCTTCTTATTTACTCCAGTTATTATCAGATATAAAACTCCATTCTCCTAAAAATTACGATTTACCGGCCGATCCGAGGTCTAATCTTTTCGAGTTTTATAAACATTTAAAAAGCTCAACTATGTTTTATAATGATCATTTGCTTATTCAAATACAAATTCCTATCACAGAATTAAACGAAAAATATGAGGTGTTTCGTGTTTTTAATATAGAAACTGCTTACATGCCTAATAATAATTCGGATCAAAAGGTTATTGCTAAATACAAATTAGATTATGACGGTTTAATTTACAACAAAGAAAGAACAAAATTCTCTGTCTTAACATCGTCTGAACTAGATGATTGTCAAAATAACTTCTTAAAATATTGTGATATTGCTTCTCCAATATATCAACGTAGTGTTACGAATATGTGTATTTCAGCATTATTCCTTAAAGATGGAAATGCTATAAGGGCAAATTGTAAAATAATGATTAATACGAATGCATTTTTACCTAAGGCGGTTAACATTTTAGATGGACGCTGGCTTATTAGCACCACAAAGGATTTAAAATTTGTTTTAGTATGTCATCCAGCCCGCACAACCAGACAAGAAATAGTGGCTAAAGCGCCAATTTCGGTCTTAAATTTAGAACAAAACTGTAAAGCCTTCAATAATCATCTGATCCTTACTCCTTGGTTTCAGAAAAACTCTTCTTCTAGAGTCTTAAATAATAAACTGCATACATCTTCTCTATTTTGGTCTAACATAACTACGAACCATTTGTGGAAAGAACTGCATATTAACTTACATAACTTTTCGAATTTTAAGATCCCAAATGAACTTAAACCTATTACCAACATACCTTTGGACGCATTAGTATCTAGACTTAATTACCTTAAACATATTCAATTAGAACAAACAACATCATTTCCTCTTTGGGCTATTATTCTGATCATTTCTGGGGCTTTCGTTGTAGTTATTGCCATATTGTTAAGTATATATTTTTTTCGGAAACGCATATTAAAACATAAGCAACTGCCGCAAATCTGTCATGGCTCACGGTCACAATTGAACATGAAAGGCGAGAATAAAACTCTATACAAGCTCGTGTCAAACTTGTCGGAGATGCGTCAGGAGGACAACGAATTACTCAACAAAGCAGATGTACCCCAAGACACTATTTTGTCAGCCTTATATCCGAAACTGTCATAAACTCAGTGCAAAACAAAGTCATATAGACATTAACTTTCTCTTAACAACAGGAATAAGTATATAGTAAAATGCATTACAGTGTCAACTAAGTCAACATAAATTATCGAAACGACATATCAAGTCTAGACTCAAATCCATAAACAACTCATTTTGGACAAAGCAGCAAATAAGACTAAGCCTATATATACTGCTCCATAGTGCCTTTCGACACAGTTATTCATCCATTCGGATACTTTACAGATCAAATTCTTTTGTTCATCGTGCTCAACTTGTTAAAATTTTGTTTCAAAATGGTTTTTATCAGGCGTTTCAACATTGGAATGTTGTTCAGGGCCATGGTCCTCGAACACTTAGTGAGGATTGTATATAGGGCAGTGTTAGACATTTTAGAGCCAAATTGCGAACTGTGCGAAAATGTAAGTGACTGTAGTCACGAGATACGGCAAATTGACGTGATCACACATTTCTCAAACATCTTCGAGACTTCGGTCAACATTATGGCAGAAGCTCGTGTAACACACTTGTTCCTGAGACGGGCAGAATTTCACATACAGAATACAGTCACCGGGAGAGGACAGGACGTCTGTTACCATTGCTTAAGGATGGAGCTAACCCCTGCCACTCTCGGTAATCTTATAAACGACTGTCGAATTATGGAAGAAGTTTTTCACCGGGTCCTACAGAAGACAACTAGATCAACTTCGTCGGAGCGGTACCAACTTTGGCCGACAAACAAAGTGTGCCAGGCCGCCGTCGACATGGGACTCGGTGACGTTAGCTGAAGACAGCATCTAAACTTTCTCTTTTTATTTTTTCTTGTTAAAAAAAAAATATATAAAAAAAAAAATTGGTTCATAAAAAAAAAAAAAATTTGTAGCTTATATTACGTTTTCTTATACGGTTAAGGGTTGTTGTGTTTTTTTTTAAATATTGCATTATGTAGAACAATTTATTATTTGTTGTTTATTTTAAGTATTTGGGGTATTTGTTTAAATTTCTTGTTTTGTTTTTATCATACTATGTTTACATATATTAATTTTTTTTCATCCATTACAGATGAACTACAGCAGGTTTTTGG
The DNA here is from genome assembly GCF_026571515.1 of Ruditapes philippinarum. Taxonomy (NCBI): domain Eukaryota; kingdom Metazoa; phylum Mollusca; class Bivalvia; order Venerida; family Veneridae; genus Ruditapes; species Ruditapes philippinarum. The sequence goes on from NW_026860114.1 coordinate 15,881, forward strand.
TATTGCGGGATCGTATAATTTTATATATTATTATGTTCTTTGTAGTCAAAATAACAAAATTAATTATCATATAATTCAGTTATCACTTGTCATATTCTCAACAGAAAGTAATTAATGAACTTATGTTAATTCAACTAGTATTCTTTGTAAAACGTTGTATTTTATACAAGTTGTTAAAATTGTGTGTTTTAAAATTTTATAATTTCATTTCTTTGTCTTAAATATATGTTTAACTTTTGTTTTCCTTTCGTTTCGTTTCAGGTATACGAATGTATAACCTCTACGCATATCGTTTTCAAAAGAAAAAAAAAAACAAAACAACAACACAGATGTTCTTGAAACTTGCCGTTGGTTTACAACATAAAGCAAAAGTGAAAATTGTGTTTTTTGTTATAGTTCTGTGTTCATAGAAATTTTTTCTATTCTAAGCAATTTTTCGGAGGTTCTACATTCGTGTCATAGTTTTATGAAAAAAAAAAGTGACATATTTACTAGGACTTGTTTTAAACAGAAATATATTCCTTATTAACATGTGTGATGTTGTGAACAAAATATATATGAAAATCTAGGACACTCATTTTCTCGAAATACTTATCAAATATCTCATTATCTACATGTGTAAATGTCTAATTACCTTGGTTTCTATTCTGAATATGTTATACTACTATATGAAACTATAAATATATATATAAAATAAGTCAAATTGTGCTAGTATACTTTGAAAATCTATTATAATTAGAATTGTAATTGTTATCATTACCATTATATCAAAATATAATAAAATACTATACAGTTGTTATAAATGGATGAAACATAAACACCATTAAAATCTGTTAGCCTTTAGAAAAAATGTTATATTGTTAGGAAACTGCGTATCATTTTTTACCTTATATTTTTATTCCATTTCACTATTACATCTGGGCACTTCGAAATCTTATACAATACTGATTTTAAATTTTTGAATTGTTTTTTAAAATATCTGTAAATATTTTATAATGGCCATGGGGGTATTGTCATATAGTACGCATTTCAAGCATTTCCTCAATTAAAACCCGTGGGTCAATTATATTAGACAGCTTGTCCGGTCTTAATAAACAGATGTCAACAACAATAGTACTTTCCGCCTGATAAAGATCTCTAATTACTAGAATGGGGATAAAACATTTTATTAGCGGTAATTAAGTAGAACAATACAATATTAGAGGTTCTTAATTAATGCGTCCTGTCAAGTATAAGCGAATATATATATATGTTTAATTGTTACCTGCCTCAAAGCGGGGAAAAGTTGGTTTAATAATTCACTTTTATTACACATAGCGTAGGTTGATTATCCCTTTAAATACTCAAGGATCAGACTAGTATTTCAGTGTCGGTTTTAATGTTAGTAGGCACTCACTTAATTTTGGTACGCAGTTATAACTTACTCTTTGATTGTTTAACTTGGAAACTTTGATTATAAATAAATGTTGAACTTACTGTAAATGCATATCCTAGTAAACAATAATTAAACTGAATGACATTTGAATATACACTGTGTTGACTTATTGTATTTGAGTTTATTCAGATAACCGGTTACAACACAATTTAAGGCAGATTTATATTTTATCCTTTACATTTTTCAATATCAACTGTTGGTCGATCATCAAAATTACAGTCAACCGTTTGAAATATATAGCCAATTCAGCTCAACTTGACGATGACAAAATTTCACTTTAAACGTATTTGTTATTGTATATGAATATAATATAATATGTTATGCTTAATAGAAATCTTATCAAAATCCCTCTTCTGAACATCGTATTAAAATCAATTGAAAGAAGATTAATGACAAAGCGAAGTTAAATGAGAAAATAATATCAAATGTATAAAATGAATTTGATTGTTTCATCAACAAAATGTTTACAAGATTTCAACAATATCAGTTACAGCAAAGGGTGTGTTACTATTTGATAACATAGAAAAAAGAGAAATCATTAATGATGTAATCGTCATTATCATCAAAGAAATGTACTCATTACACCGTATTAATATTATATTTCCTTTATCAACGTAAAGGAGACAACAAGTTCTTGTACTTGAACAGACAAAATGCTTATTAATCTTTTTGATTTGTGATGAGTAACTAGAGTTTCTATCCTTTCATATTTTGTGACTATATCCTTTTAATATCCCTTTAATTCCCTTATGGGCCCGTTTTAGTTGATATTATTTCACATGACATGTCCCACTCCTTTCACCCTTATGTCCGCTCTATGTTGTTTTGAGTGTGTCGGGGGCCGCGTCCTGTGAACGTTGCCTTTGCCTTGTTGATCTTTATTCTTGTGTTTATATATCAACAATAATAAAGAAGAACGATAAAAGATTGTAAAATATTCCTCATTAATAGCAGACAAAATTGAAATCAGGTAACGGGTGCATCACGTAGATTCGTCAATAATGATTTAAGCGTCTTTTAAGGGCAACGATATGTCTCCAAACAAAAATTATTCATTGTGGTGTTTGAATAAAAAGAAGACAAAGAACATTAAATACACCCTCATAAGTGTTCTTTATCACTATAAATCGTTGTTTTTGAAAAATTATTGTCTTTCAATTAAATACATCTGTTGTTGTCAGAGGAAACATTAAATCATCTTTTTATGATCGGTTTATAATTAGAAAAATATATTCCTAGTATAGTTCTAGTCATTATAAATTACGCCATGCTTACTCCTACTAATAAAATATATAAAAGCATATCCAACAGCATATACACAGAAAAAATGAAAAGTTTACATTTATCTGTTGGGAAAATATGTAGAACAAAATAAATAAATATACTCAAATAAATAGAAAAAAACGAGTATTTGCTGCGACTCATTGCCGGGTTAAAGTTAAATTTAAAGTTTAAGCGCCGTACAATTCTAGGTATTTTTGGGTTATAAATTAAAGTTTTTTACTGGAAAACCGTAGTGAGGGAATGATCATAATATTTTCAAGGTATTTGTTCGAACCCACATCAAGAGGAACAAAATTATCAAAAAAG
>NW_026860115.1:0-17381 GCF_026571515.1 Ruditapes philippinarum
TTTTAAATGCCATACTGATTGCCATATTGATCTGAGGATATTTTATATGTTAATAATACAATCACATGACGTTAATCATTATGGATTCTGTTTGATAAAAATATTGCTATTTAAGCCTTGTTTTTCATGAAAATGCATTTCTTTTATCTTGAAGTCATATTGTTTTTTACAGAACTTTATGAACTTGGAAGGAAGTGGGATTTGCCCAAAGACTTTGCAACTTTCCTGAAACATATTAGTGTGACTATTTTAAGAAAAGGGAGAGCTATTGTACTCACCCACATGTCTGCATCATTTAATTTTGATTAAGTTTCTGTGTGCAAGTTGGTATCTCCAAAACTACTAGGAAATGGGTTGAAACTTTGAAACACACTTATTTGAGACTACAATAGGAGGTCACTGCCCCAAGGCCCATAACTCTAACAGGGATTTTGACAGAATGATGGCCCTTTTTGACGTTAAAAAGTCGTATAATATCCATACTGGTGCTTTAATATCAAGCTCTAAGAATAGTCAAGTATGCTGTCCTCCTGACAGCTTTTGTTTAAATTTCCCAAGGTGTTTATATTTAGAACAAAAAGAGTATGTTCTATCAACAAAACTAATTCTAAAATCTAAGAAGTCAGGAGTAAGGTGATAAGGAGTAAGATTTTAACTTTTTAAGATTTCTCAAATTCCCCAAAATGCCAAATATATTTTTTCCAAATTATTCCAGGGACCTTTTCACAAAAATAGACCCAGTAAGCTTAAGCAGGAAAAGGCCTTGCTCTAAAAAGAAAATAAGCAAAGTTAATTAATGATTATGTTTAAAGTATAGATATGACTATGAGATAGTATTCAATCAACAAATACGTAACATGCCATTGTGGAAATGGTACAGTTTTTGGTTCACCCATACCTGCCTTGACTGTGATGTAAGCATTATGTTAATGTACTATTGTCAGTATCAGTCATTTGCTCATTAAAAAGATGTTTTACTTGTATCCGTAATATGTTCCTACATGGCCCGTGTTTTTCCCTATGAAACATGCTTAGAAGGAACTTAAGTGTCTGTAAATATACAACAAAATCACTGTTGAGGATCTCTATTTAGACAATTTGTGATGAAACATTAAAAATGCAACTTGCTGAAAATAAGTACAGAAACAAATCAAGCAAAATATAGCTTGATATCAGGTACGGCAGCATTTATTTATTGGAATCCAAATTATATATCTAAATCAGTGATTTTATTGTTGTTTGGATGTGCAGCATCATAACTTGTGATATAATTACTCGCATCCGAACTCCAAACAGTGTTTTAATCAATAAAATGATAAAATCTATAAAATGATAAAATCACTTTTTGGGATATTATTTCTTAATTATCCTATTGGCTTTTTTTTTCAGCCTGTGGAGGAGTCTTCACTTCACCAACTGGAATGATCCGGTCTCCCTATTTCCCCGAACCTTATCCCAGTAACAGGGAGTGTGAATATTTCATAAATCAGCCAGCTGGAACTAGGGTGACCTTGACATTCAACACCTTTGACATTGAGGGAGGACCCTCTGAGGGAAATTGTGCATATGACTATTTAGAGGTAAGGCTGCAGAATAATAATAAGCTGGGTGCCAATTTCTTTAAAATTTTGATGGCGTTGGGAAGGTCATTCATTTATTTACCAGTTTAAAATTATGTTTCTGATAATGTAAGTAATGAAATAAAATTTTGAATTGACAGCTTAGGCTGACTTTAGCTAACGGCCATAACTCTTGCGTTGAAAAATTAAGAATTAAATAGAATATGTATATCTTAAGAAACATATTGAACTTTATGTGGCTCTCTTCCTATTTGTAGATATTCTATGTCAATTTTCATAACATTTAATGTTAACTTAATCGGGCCTTTTTCAAAAGTAGGGAAAAGGAAAATTTGGATGTAAATAACAAGGTATTTTTGCAGATGGGGGAACATTTTTTTGATGTAAATTGAATTTTATTGGAAATCTGAATTATTTTAAAGAAAATTCTTGGGGAAATATGTCTGTATAAATGGCCCCTGCTATAGAAAAAGAAAAGCCCTGACTTAATATCATACATGTATATTTCAGTGACTAGCATCAAGTCAAGTAAACTACATTAAATTATAAGCAGTTAAGACAAAATAAATGAGCCGTGTCATGACAAAACCAAAATACTGGGTTTGCGACCAGCATGGATCCAGACCAGCCTGCGCATCTGCGCAGTCTGATCAGGATCCATGCTGTTCGCTATCAGATTCTCTACTTGTAATAGGGTTGGTAAGCAAACAGCATGGATCCTGATCAGACTGCGAGGATGCGCATGCTTGTCTGGATCCATGCTGGTCGCAAACGCACTACGTTGGTTTTGTTGTGACACGGCTCAAATGTTGAAACAGTTATCACCTTTTTCAAATTGAAAACCTTGTTCTACACATAATTAATAGATCAATTTCCTGTCTTTGGAAAATGCCACTGTTTCTAATTTACAGTCAAAGAAATTACATATACATAAATATTATAAATCATCAAAGTAATGTTACGTACATCTGGGTAGAAATTAAAAAATGTTGCTAAGTAACAACAAATTAAATATACAGATTGACATTTCCAATAAACCATGGTCAGTAACCTTAATGACCATAGTCACACCATGGTCAGAAACCATGCTTGCGACCATTTAACATAACACGGTCAACCATGGCTAAGCATGACCTGTGAGCCATGTTAGTTCATGTTATTTCCTGATAAAACATGATACATTTCACCTGGGTAAGTTTTTATTCTGTGACATTCTACATGTATTTGGAATAAACAAATTACAGATCTGAAAAGACAGTTGCCTCACAGTATTTTTTTTAAATGTCTGAAGATGTTGTATTATTTGCCTGTTAATATAAAACATAATGTCACACATGGACCTTTAATTGTTACAATTTTTGATAATTCTGGAGAAAATTTTAATCTTAATGACTGATAAATGGTTTTTTTCATCTCTGTGCGCCTTTGTGTAGTGCTGTGGGGTCAACGCTTACTATTGTAATGTAGTACATCTATCAAAGCTATGGTTACAAAAAAATTTAGGGATCAAAAAGTTTTTTCTACAGAAAAATATTAAAGAATTAGTGGTGCAAATGAAAGCCTAAGTGTTTATCAACTTTACTGTTAGAATTTATGTCCTATTTGATATATAGTGAATAACATACCACTGTCTTTTGATATTAATTTTGTCAGGGGAGGCTCAGATATAGGCTGGAAGGGCGGATCTTGGCAATTTTTATAGAAAGGGGCATTTTTGTTCAAAGAAATAATTCTTAAAATCAAATTTCCCTGCCCCTGAAAATGGTGGCCATTTTTTTTTCGACTTGAGATTATTATCCTTTAATAATAGATACAACAGAATGTAATAGTATAAGATCCTTACCTTTAAAAACCAATATAAAAATACACAGATGAAGCACACATTAAAAACCAATCTAAAAGTACACATATGAATCACATAAAGTTTACTGCACTTTTTTCCATGAAATGTCAAATTCAAAAGTTCACCATAATTTCAGTTTCAAAGTCAAAGTCAGATTTGCACAAACATGCCTGTTATTATTTTAGTGAAATAATTTACTCAGTTATTTGATAACAATCTAGTGAAAAGAAGTAAATAGATCAAAGCATTTACAAGTTCTCCAAGAAAATCAGATAGCCTGTTTGTTCCGGTTCAATGATTTTTGTCAGAGTTATGGCCCTTTAATAACTTTTATTTTTAAAGTTTGTCCAGACTACTTCTCTTATACCACTAATGCAATTTCAATGAACTTTACAGGATTGATCTGTAGCTCAAGTCCTTGGGCATATTGCACAGGTTTTCAGGTTGAATGATTTTTGTGTCGCCTCTACGGAGTAGTGGCGACATATAGGGATCACTTCTCCGTCGTCTGTCTGTCTGTCTGTCCGTCACAAAACTTGTCCGGACTACTCCTCATAAACTACTGGTGCAATTTCATCCAAACTTTACAGGAATGATCAGTACCAAGTCTTGTTGTGCATATTGTCAGCATTTTCCGGTTCAATGATTTTTGTCAGAGTAATGGCCCTTTAATAATTTTTATTTTTAAAGTTTGTCCGTACTTCTTCTCTTATACCACTAATGCAATTTCAATGAAACTTTACAGGATTGATCTGTAGCTCAAGTCCTTGCGCATATTGCACGGGTTTTCCGGTTGAATGATTTTGGCCGAGTTATGGCCCTTAGACAAAAAGGTTTTTTTTTCTGTGTGTTGCCAGATACACAAAAGCTTGTCCGGACTACTCCTCATAAACTACTGGTGCAATTTCATCCAAACTTTACAGGAATGATCAGTACCAAGTCTAGTTGTGCATATTGTCAGCATTTTCCGGTTCAATGATTTTTGTCAGAGTTATGGCCCTGTTATAATTTTTATTTTTAAAGTTTGTCCGGACTACTTCTCTTATACCACTAATGCAATTTCAATGAAACTTTACAGGATTGATCTGTAGCTCAAGTCCTTGCGCATATTGCACGGGTTTTCCGGTTGAATGATTTTTAGTTTTGGCCCTTTGATAAAAAGGTGTTTTTTTCTGTGTGTTGCCAGATACGCAAAAGCTTGAGCGGACTACTCCTCATAAACTACTGGTGCAATTTTATCCAAACTTTACAGGAATGATCAGTACCAAGTCTAGTTGTGCACTGTCCGTCTGTCTGTCCGTCTGTCTCAAAATTTGTCCCAACATGAAATTGGCCATCATGAGGCGACACATGTGATTACTGATCGCTCTTGTTCGCCTAGTTATGGCCCTTTGATAAAAAGGTGTTTTTTTCTGTGTGTTGCCAGATACACAAAAGCTTGTCCGGACTACTCCTAATAAACTACTGGTACAATTTCTTCCAAACTTTACAGGAATGATCAGTACCAAGTCTAGTTGTGCATATTGTCAGCTTTTTCCGGTTCAATGATTTTTGTTGTGAGTTATGGCCCTTTGATAATTTTTATTTTTAAAGTTTGTCCGGACTACTTCTCTTTTACCACTAATGCAATTTCAATGAAACTTTACAGGATTGATCTGTAGCTCAAGTCCTTGCGCATATTGCACGGGTTTTCTGGTTGAATGATTTTTGGCAGAGTTATGGCCCTTTGATAAAAAGGTGTTTTCTCTGTGTGTTGCCAGATACACAAAATATTGTCCAGACTACTCCTCATAAACTACTGGTGCAATTTTATCCAAACTTTACAGGAAATATCAGTACCAAGTCTAGTTGTACACTGTCCGTCTGTCACAAAACTTGTCCCAACATGAAATTGGCCATCATGAGGCGACACATGTGATCACTGATCGCTCTTGTTATGTTTATAATATGATGTGGACATTAATGATTTTGAAACAAATTATGACATCATTTCATAAATTTGGTACTTAACTATGAGCTATCTATTTTGTTCGCAGTTGAAAACGAAATAAAAATTACATCTTGAATTGAGACTTGCAAGGATATGAGATAACATCGTAGATTTTGAAGACCAGTTGGTAAAAATAAGAATATAAGCTACTGGAAAAAGTCTGGTAAAATGGGCAGTGCTTATTTTTCATATCAATGTTTGTACATCCATTTTTATTGTATGATTGTCATTATGTCACTCATACTATATTGATGGTGTCTTATAAAACGTTGCAGATTTCCATTGGCGTAGGATTTTTTAAATTGTTCGATTGTTGATAAGATGTGGCCCTGAGGTTACTTACCACTGTCAGATCTTGTATCTCATGACAAAACACTGTCACACCCTTGATATCTGTAATCTTCACCAACTGATTTTGTTTTTTATGTTCATTTTTCTTGAGGGATTTTCATTTTTCCAGAATGTGTCACAAGATATTGTTAAGCACTGAGTTATAAGGTTTAAATTTTGTTCAAAAAATAAAAGGTTAAAAAAGATGTTCCTAAGGTAACTGTCATTACGGACAATAATGAAACCATGGTAACAGAAAAATGTAAGTCTCTCTTAAAACATAAACTGCTGAAACATAGGGGTTTTATTTATATCCAATTCAACAGACCTTCTGAAACAACCGATTCCGCCGAGTGGGATATTTCAATTTATCTACAGGCTGAAAAAACAAACAGCATTTTAACAGCATTTCAATCGATGATATGGATTGCCAATCTGTTAATTATGATAACCAAGGCAACATATAATAATTATCATAATTATCAATAAATTTATACAGTGAATAAACAACTCAACTATTTATTTCATAATTAAAGGCCTCTGGCCCAAAATGATTATATCAAACCATTAAAACAGCATTCATAAATGGTTATGTCAATATAACAGTAACATTTATATGAGCCGCGTCACGACAAAACCAACATAATTGGTTTGCGACCAGCATAGATCCAGACCAGCCTGCGCATCCACGCCTTATGACCTATACTGTGTTTGTGTGACGAAAAAAACCCAGTCAAACAAACAAATAATAAAACTCTTAAATTGGTTATTCTAAATGACCAGGCACGGACTTGAGCTACTTACATTATCATGCCAGTTCTGAGCAATACAATCTATCAGCCTGTAAAATCTAAACAATTTATATTCACCAACAGTTTGTGATTTCCATGTATATCCAAATCTATATTTGAATAAAAGTAATTTAATACTTTTTGCCCAACATTTCCTTCCAGCGTTATTAAGAACATATAACATTATGAAGCATTGTTTTGGGTATTTGTGAGAAGGCGTTTGCAATAATTTACACCAGTAACATATATACTTTATGTTATACGTGCATATGTAATGCATATAGGTAGACTTCCACATTCTCCTAACACCTTATGCATGTTTTTGTAGTTTGTCGTACATATAAAAGTTTTTTACAAAATTAATTATGTATAATTTTATGTATTATAATTCTAACTTATGAATGGGATTACTGAGTGACCAAGGCCCATAATTCTTACATGAATTTTGACAAAATGATGGCCCTTTTTGAACTTAGAAAAATCTACATTATTCAGACTATTGTTTTACCATTAAGAACTGAGATGGGCACGGCCATGTTGATAGATTATTGTATGCATGATACAATGAAATGAAAAGCTCACTGAAAAATTTTTTTTTTTGTTTTCCAGGTTCGGGATGGAGGTTCAAGTAGTTCCCCTGTAATGGGAACATTTTGTGGCCCGCAAGTACCGGACCCTCAGACAACAACCGGAAATCTTATGTATCTAAAGTTTGTTACAGACGGGTCGGTTCAGAACCTAGGATTTGAGGCGACGTACGAAGCTGGCGAGGGCGGATGTGGAGGCCAACTCACTGATGAAACAGGTATGTGTGAATACTTAGGTTGGGTTATTAATCTTTATGCCTCAAAAACAAATAGATTTTTCTTTATTTATGATATGCAAACAAGAGTTTTGTATTATTTAAATAATGGTTTACGAGCATGTTACATGCCTACCACCTAAAAGAAGTGGTGCTTTATGCGAGATTGTCATTTCAGTAGCAAAGTTGTAAACAAAGTAGTATTTTGACTTTCATATAAACGCTAAATCACTATATTGTACTTATCGCTAAAATAAAATAACAGACGAAAGAAAAAGGTTCAGGTAATTGGTAAATGGCTAACTTTTTGGAAACTATAACAAGACTCCAAAAATATAAGCATTTTGAGGAATAAAAATAAAAGTATTTCTGATTCATGATGGGCGCTTAACCTGCTATATTTTTACATAATTATCCCCCTTTATTCACTAAAAAAATTTCAAATATCACTCAAATCGTGTCAGAAATCTTGTCAGAAATCAGTTCCTTAAATATCTTACTTGGAATTTCTTAAACAATCCTTTGAACAAAAACAAAGGTAAGTAGGTACAGAAAGTTTACATATGATATAATAACCTACAGGACAATGCCCAGGCATGATTAAGCTTTTCCAAAAAACAAGTAGGTAAAGAAAACAGATTCTCAGATGTGACTTTTATACATTTATTATGAAAACACTACACAGATTTATGTAAATATTACAGGAAGTATTCAATCTCCTGGCCATCCTAATGTATATCCACATGGAGTGAACTGTTCGTGGAGTATTCTAGTACAGCCCGGTCTTGTGGTGCGATTTACCTTTCATACATTTAGTATAGAGCAGCATCCAAATTGTATCTACGATTCGGTGGCCCTGTACGATGGTTCCAGCACAGATGAGTCCAATCTGATTGGACGGTTAGTTTTTATTTAATATATTTTGCAGCACGTCTTTTGTTGAATAACCACAATTCTTGCATATACAACTTGATTTCTAGTGTTTTGAACCAGTGTGCTATAAAATGACATTTTACAGCCTTGGTGGAAGATAAGTCACTTGCCTTAAAATGATTTAACCCTGACACCTACATGTATATAAATGAATTGATTATAGGAAAAAGTTATTAACCCATTATGAATGAATGCTATGTTAACCCTTCCAAAGTAAAAAATCCCCCAAAAAAACCCAGCAGTTCCCTTCGCCCGAGAACATTGAAGGTCTGAGGAAAGCCGTTGTTGTGTTTAAGTCGTATTTTATCAGTACGGGGGAATGAAAAAATATTGATCTAAACACATTGTTTCAAATCTCAGGATTTTCAATTTTCATTGGTCAGTGCACATTCTGTGCTGGTTTTTGACCAATCAAATACAGAAGATCTGAGATTAGGCTTAGAAAATTTCTAGATAAGTTGAAATAAAATGGAGGCTTTTATTATAATCAAGAAAGAAAAAATATATTGAAATCAAACTGAATTTAGCCGTATGAATGTATGTAAAACCATAAAATTGCATTCAATTCAAAATTTACATTGTTCTTTCAAATTTATATGCCTAATAGGTCAACTTGTTTTGGACTGTTATAATAACTGTACAATATTACAGGTATTGTGGTTCATCCATGCCACCTGTTGCCACAACAACCAACAACATGATGACCATACAGTTTATATCCGATGAAAGTGTATCAACAGAAGGTTTCTCGGCATCGTATGTTGCCTTGAATGCTTCTACATGTAAGTTCTAAACTTGAATCATCCTTGAAACTTCTAAATGAATTGACCTTTTGCTCTGCTAATTTTTCACTATATACACATTGTATTAAAGCGCTTTGTTGCTGAAGTTTACAGTGGTCCAAAGAGATTTATTTTTGTCTGAAATTATGGTGGAAAAAAAAACCTGAGGTCCTCTTAATAAAATAGCCTGAAACCAGCAATATTTCATCTTAACTATGTTAACATGACTGTTAAAAACTGAGGCACATTTGAGACATTTACAATATGAGGAATGTCTTAGACTGTTAAAATGCCTCAGACTGTTAAAAACTGAGGCACAATTGAGACATTTACAATATGAGGAATGTCTTAGACTGTTAAAATGCCTCAGACTGTTAAAAACTGAGGCACATTTGAGACATTTACAATTTGAAGAATATCTCAGACTGTTTAAATGTCTCAGACTGTTAAAAACTGAGGCACAATTGAGACATTTACAATATGAGGAATGTCTTAGACTGTTTAAATACCTCAGACTGTTAAAAACTGAGGCACATTTGAGACATTTACAATTTGAAGAATGTCTTAGACTGTTAAAATGCCTCAGACTGTTAAAAACTGAGGCATATTTGAGACTGTTACAATATGAGGAATGTCTTAGACTATTAAAGGAACTCCACTCATGTCCAAAAGCCTTAAAACATAAAATTGGAATTTCTTAAATAGATCAACTGGGGCACTTAAAACAAAAAGATATTCTAAAGAGATTGTGAAATATACTCTTAAAAAATAAATTTGAATATTGTATTTTGTGCTATTGTAAGCTCGATTTGAGTGATAAGAGTTTCAATGCTTTTCATTTTTGAGTCAGTTTTTGTGGCATAATTGCCTAAGACTATTACTATCTGTGGCAAGACTTAAATACTACTTATGGCATGCCCGAGACTGTAGCAACCTGTGTTTTGCCTGAGACTGCCATAATCTGTAGCTTGCCTGAAAATTTTACAACCTGAAGTTAAATAAAAAAAATTATCACACTCAAAAGTTGTTTAATTTTTCAAGGTCATTCATTTAAGATCATGTTGGGGGTATGTGGCAATAATTAAAACTTCTTTGTTAAACATAATTATGGCATTGAATTGCAATTTTAAGTTTTTCTTTGTTTAGTATGCGGCAATGATTATACTGATGCCACTGGGGTGATTACAAGTCCAAATTTTCCCAACGGTTATCCACATCAACGAGAGTGCACATGGACTATAACAGCACCAGAAGGGAACCAGATTCTTATCAATGTAACAGACTTCAACTTGGAAAGTCATCCGAATTGTAACTATGATTACCTAGAAATCAGGTAAGTGGGGTTTTCTTATGTTCAACATTTATCCCACTTTTTTAGCTCACCTGTCACTTTGTGACAGGTGAGCTTTTGTGATCGCTTTTCGTCTGTCGTCCGTCCGTCCGTCGTCTGTCCGTAAATTTTTACTTTAAATGACATCTCCTCATATACCACGAAGCCAATTTCATCCAAACTTCACAGGAATGTTCCTTTGGTGGTCACCTTTAGAAATTGTTAAAAGAATTTAATTCCATGCAGAACTCTGGTTGCCATGGCAACCGAAAGAAAAAACTTTAAATATCTTCTTTTAAAAAACCATAAGAGCTAGAGCTTAGATATTTGGCATTAAACATCTTCTAGTGAGTGTCTACCAAGTTTGTTCAAATAAAAGCCCAGGGGTCAAAATTGGCCCCGCCCTGGGGGGTAATTGATTTTCCCTATATGCATATAGTAAAAACTTAAAAAATCTTCTTTTAAAGAACCCAAAGAGCTAGAGCTAAGATATTTAGCATGAAACATGTTCTAATGGGTGTCTACCAAGTTTGTTCAAATAAAAGCCCTGGGGTCAAAATTGGCCCGGCCCCGGGGGGTCATTGATTTTCCCTTTATGCATATAGTAAAAACTTAAAAATCTTCTTTTAAAGAACTCAAAAAGCTATGGCTAAGATATTTAGCATCAAACATGTTCTAATAGGTGTCTACCAAGTTTGTTAAAATAAAAGCCCTGGGGTCAAAATTGGCACCGCCTCGGGGGTCATTGATTTTCCTTATATGTGTATAGCAAAAACTTAAAAAATCTTCTTTGAAAAAACCCAAATAGCTAGAGTTAAGATATTAAGCATGAAACATCTTTAAGTGGGTGTCTACAAAGTTTGTTCAAATAAAAGACCTGGGATCAAAATTGGCCCCGCCATGGGGGTCATTGATTTTCTTTATATGTGTATAGCAAAAACTTAAAATCTTCTTTGAAAAAAACCAAATAGCTAGAGTTTAGATATTAAGCATGAAACATCTTCTAGTAAGTGTCTTCAAAGTTTGTTCAAATAAAAGCCCTGGGATCAAAACTGGCCCGGCCCCAGGGGTGTCATTGTTTTTAACTATATGTGTATAGTAAAAACTTTAAAAAAAATCTTCTTTTAAAAAGCCCAATGAGCTAGAGCTTAGATGTTTAGCATGAAACATCTTCTTATGGGTGTCTACCATGTTTGTGCAAATAAAAGCCCTTGGGTTAAATTGGCCCTGCAACGTTGGGGGGGGGGGGGTTGGGGGGGCTATATACAGGTGAGCGACCTCAGGGCCATCATGGCCCTCTTGTTTTAAAATGTACTTATCTGATTTGATATCAAAATGGACTGTTTTGATGAAAGCAAATTGTCAAAAGTTCAAATGCTGTAGTTTGGTAAGCAACAGTATACAGTTATTTTATGGGTATTTGTGGAACAGTCAAAACTGTTGTCCCTCGGTATCAGTGATGACATTTGGAACTGTTGCACTTGGACGAAATGAAGGCTGAGGGCAACAGTTCCAATTGTCGTCCCTGATACCGAGGACTGTTCCATTCAGCCGGTCAACAGTTCATTTCATCACTGTGCATGTACAAGATTTCTGTTACACAGTTGTAAATTTGAATTTGTATTTATAGAAGGCATTAGGTAATAAAATAATCTGTTGTCACACTGCATGAATTAACGGCTATATTGTCTCTAAACTGATAACTGTTGTAAAGTATGGGATGTTTCTTCTATACCAACATGATTATATACAATTTCATGAAGATTAAAAGTACAAAAAAGAGGCAATGTAATTTTATAGTTTCCTTAATATGATATATTAATTTTCAGAAATGGTGGTTTCCCCAGTTCGCCTTTGGTTGGAAAGTATTGTGGGACATCAGTTGATAGGATTATCATATCTCATAGTAACAGAATGTTCATAAAGTTGGTGACTGATCAGTCATTATCTGCACCCGGCTTCAGACTTTCTTACGACTCGACGGCAACTGGATGCGGGGCCGACCTTACAACGCCCACCGGAAGTTTTGTTTCTCCCAATTATCCAAATCCATATGGTCATAATGCAGAATGTTTCTATACAATAACTGTGTCGAGAGGAAGTCGGGTGCAGCTTACTTTCATTGACATGGACATCGAAGTTCATGTCAACTGTAACTACGATTATGTAGAGGTAGGGTATTTGAGCGTTTCAGACCTTCATGTAGGAAATTATAGGAATACTAGTACAATTGTTGATAATCTCGGTTTTAATACAGTCATCACTGTTACATAATTCTACGTTACTTATGTACAAAACAAAAAAACAGAACTTAACGCCAGTGCTTAAGCCGGTGCTAGGGGGCGTGGACAGTAATTTGCACTTGACAGTACCATCCATGAACTGGCTCAATCAAACCGAGCCTGCAACAATTTCACTTTCTCTCTATTTTAACGATCTGTTTAATTCCAAACCAGATCTATAGCAATTGTCTCATAATAACAATACATGACTGTATGTATATTTACCAGGAACTTAATAAGTTACGATTCTGCAATGAAATATATGTATAACGTACTGAAACAAATTATGATTAAAGTATAGAAAATATTTTTGGTGTTTTATAATTTATGAATGAATAAAAAATTAGATAAGGTAACAATAAAACAGTGATGATAATTTATAAGGGCAAACTTGATTTGGAACTATTCGTAATTTTTCTAAAAGGATGCTGAGGGGCATTTCGTTTAGCATTGTTTTGTTTTTTTGCTAGATACCTGTAACAGTTTTATTTTATCTTTGTATCTAGGTCAGAGAAGGGGGCTCTGCTGGTAGTTTACTTGGAAAGTTTTGTGGTAACACTAATCCCGATCCTGTGACCTCGTCAGGCAATGTGTTATGGGTGAAGTACAGGACAGACTACTCTGTGTCAGGGAGAGGATTCCATGCTTTCTATGCCAGCTGTAAGTATAATTCACATCTTGACCTTTAACCTGCAGAATTTGGCCACACATGAATATGGAAAGTCCTTAACTTGCTGAATTTACCCGCACTTGAATATGGAAAGTCCTTAACTTGCTGAATTAACCAACACTTGAATATGGAACAGTCCTTAACTTGCTGAATTTACCCACACTTGAATATGGAACAGTCCTTAACTTGCTGAATTTACCCAAACTTGAATATGGAACAGTTCTTAACTTGCTGAATTTACCCACACTTGAATATGGAACAGTCCTTAACTTTCTGAATATACCCACATTTGAATATGGAACAATCCTTGACTCGCTGAATTGACCAACACTTGAATATAGAAATGTCCATTCACAGTTTATGGGATTTTGATATCAATATAGTATAGAAATTGAATTGCCAACAGTATAGACCTTGGTCATACTGTACTGTTGTGTAAGCTGGTCCAGCTCTATTCTGGTGGCAAAGGGTAATCACTTTTGGTTTCTGAAGGTTAAGGAGAAAAGGAAGTCCAACTTACAAAATCTTATTGTAGCTCACAATTTATATTCTCTATTATATAGTCTGTATTAAAAATCATCATTTATGTTTATTTTTATCCTAAAGATAAACTTGAAAGTTTAAATAGTAGAATATTACCTATAACATCAAGCTTGTAGCATGCAAAAGTCGACAACAAAGACTTATCTGAAAATCTCAATACAACCTTGTTTCATCTCAGTATTTGCAACATTTTGCAAGTTCAAAGAAAATCAACTTGCAATGTTCAATTTCCCTTGACATTTTGCCAGGTTGCTAGTGTCACAATTCTTTAATGTTTTAATTTGTTCAAATTTTGACTCATAAAATGATTTGAATTTCATTTGTATTTTAGTGTGTTCAAATTTTGACACCTCATCAATTTAAACTTTTTCAACATATTTTTTTTTATGTTCAAATTTGACACTTTATTGTTTTTCAAACTTCAATCAGATGTTATTATGTTAAAATTCATTAGGTATTCTACTTTTTACATGTTTTTCATATTTTCAGTGTGTTCAAATACCTTGACAGGATTTAGCGGTGTTATTGAGAGCCCCAACTTCCCGAACCCATACCCGCACAACCGTAACTGTACCTGGATAGTACAGGCTGCTCAAGGGAATACACTCAACGTGTCGTTCTCACATTTCAATATCGAGGCCCATCCAAATTGCCAATATGATTATTTACAGGTTAGATTTATGAACAATTATAAACCTTTAAATTGTTTATTAAGGGGTGTTCGTACGCTTAGTGGGTTCAAGGTTTGTTACTCTAGACCACTTGCCTCCACAGTGTAAGGTTTGAGCGCAACATAAAATTGTCACATTTCATGTGAGAAAACTGATCCTGAGTTGCTTCAAGGGTATCAGTGGTTCTTACTCAGGGTGCCGTTTTGCCCTGAAAAAATGTTTAGAGGGGCACCTGAGGTGTTCCCACCAGTAAAGCTGGAAAGTCACAATATGACCAGACTTATATTGTGTTATTGAGAAGTAAAACCCAACCAAAAAAAAAAAGTTCTTTGAAATTGAAATTATGTTCATTTAATAACTGTCAATTTGAGTTTTGTTATTCAAGATTCTTGTTATTTTGTTTTGCATTTTACCATTCTTATTTTGACAAACTGATTAGCAATTATCTGTCTTATTTTCTTAAAATTCTGTTTTGCAAGTTTTATCTTGACAGACTGGTCTGTTTCTTGACAAACTCGGCTTTTCAATTTGAATTTTTTTTTAACAGACTGGTTAGCAATTGAAATAATTTTCTTGACAGATTCTTTTACTAGACTGGTTATTAATAGATTCTTTTACGAGACTGGTTATTAATGGATTCTTTTACCAGACTCCTTATTAATGGATTCTTTTACCAGACTCGTTATTAATGGATTCTTTTACCAGACTGGTTATTAATAGAATCTTTTACCAGACTGGTTATTAATAGATTCTTTTACCAGACTGGTTATTAATGGATTCTTTTACCAGACTCGTTATTAATAGACTCTTTTACCAGACTCGTTATTAATGGATTCTTTTACCAGACTCATTATTAATGGATTCTTTTACCAGACTGGTTATGAATAGATTCTTTTACCAGACTGGTTATTAACAGATTTTTTTACCAGACTGGTTATTAATAACTGTTTTCAGGTAAATGATGGTGCTTCAGTGACATCAAATTCTCTTGGGACATTCTGTGGTATGAATCTCCCGCCTCCATTGGTCTCGACCCAGGAAAACCTTTGGATAAAGTTTGTATCGGATTTCTCAGTAGCCACAGCTGGATTCAGGCTGGAATATATCACAGATGGTTTGTACAAAATGTTATATTTTAGACTGCTTTGAATCTTTGATTTAAAGGGAATTGGCCTATAATGGAAAGTCTGTATTACCATAAATTACTCTGTATCGTATGAACAACAGACTATGACAGAATTTTATTGCATGCTTTTTAGTGATTTATAGAAATAGATATAAATATCATAAATATAAAACTGGTAATTTCACTGTTTGAAACATTGAAATTACCACTTTGATAATTTCACTGTTTTGAATTTAAGCCCCTTACGTTGTTTCAGTGAAATACCAGTGTGCACAGTACTGGGTACCAACTTAATGATGTGACGTCGTAAATGCAGGCTGTCCAGCGTCCCTAAAATTCCTAAAAAATCCTAATTTTTTTCAGTTTGGCTAAAATTCCTAAAAAAATGTAAAATTCAAAGGGAATTCCTAAAAATGCCCTATTTTTTCACTGAAATTCCTATTTTTTTTATCTTTTGTTATAACATATCCCGTAACAACCTTTTTTCAATAA
The DNA here is from genome assembly GCF_026571515.1 of Ruditapes philippinarum. Classification (NCBI taxonomy): domain Eukaryota; kingdom Metazoa; phylum Mollusca; class Bivalvia; order Venerida; family Veneridae; genus Ruditapes; species Ruditapes philippinarum. Next base: position 16,166 of record NW_026860115.1, read on the forward strand.
AAACCTGAATTTTAACACAGTCAGGAGCAGATGTTTCATGTTATCAAACATGTTTGTTTTTAAATGGAACAATAAAAAATTGTCCGACTTTGCTCAAAATAGTCACTTGTTTAAAATGGAGATAAAAAAATTTCAAGCAAGTTATATTTTTTATTTGCTACAGAGTTTTACCATTTACCTGTCTTAGGTGTATTTAAAGGTTCCACTAAATTTCAAGGGGACCTTTTTTTAATAAAATCTTAATTTGTTATAAGTTCTTTTCAAGTGATGACTGTAGAATAGATCTTTTTTTAAGTGATACAAGCTTGCAGATCTAGACAAGTTTTCATAATTTGGTAATATTTATAAAGTGGGTAAGGTAAAACTAGCTGTAATGATTGGATGCTTTTACCATACTAAGAAGTGACACCTTCAGCTGCCCTTTTTGTACACATTAACATTTAAGTCATACCAATGCAATGCAGTAGCGTAGCTACTATTAGGCCATGAAGGCACGGGCCTACAATTTGGTCAAAGAAATTGACCCATTTTCATAAGTTCCAAAATACAATAAAAACAGGCGGCAAGGATGGGGTTGGTAGTGGGTTCAAGCCGTAAAGTTGTGTGTATTGATTTACAATCCTCAGTAAAGTTTGCATCTAATCAAATTCATAGTTTATTAATTATTGTTTTGATAGTTTTTACTTGAACATACTAGGAACGTGCATTTTGCTCTTTTTAATCTGAACTAGTTTTTTGGTTTTCTGGGGGCTAAGCCCCCAGACCCTTTTATGTGCCTACAATTGAAAAAAGCTGGCTACGCCTCTGCAATGTACAGTATATATGTTATAACATTTAGTTGTATGTTTTTTTTTTAAATCTGGAAAATAACTGTTAAAAATCATTGAATAGATTGACATGTTGTGAAATGTTCTACAATTGTTAGTAGCCCTGATTTAATCTTTAACAAATTTTCAGTGGTGAATACCCTGCTGTTTGAATATAGGTTTAAAATATTCCTGGAATGACCCTGAGTGGATCATATCATTTTATCGTTTTTTCATGAAAGATCAAGACTTGTTCAAAATGTACCAAGCTTAAAATGAATAAATGTGATAAATTTTTTATGCAATTTATAGCTAGAATAAATTTAAAGCATAATTTCTCCTTCCATTTACTATTGGCAAATAACAGTTTAACTAATTAACTAATTGGTTTGGTCCGGGATACTCATAAA